>NC_092345.1:98172258-98478288 GCF_963676685.1 Mytilus edulis | reverse complement strand
TGAAAAAAAGTCGTAAACGCCAAAGTATTGTGGAGTTAAATGAAAGTATTGTTGAATCTCAGGTTCATATGCATAAACTTCAAAAGGAAACAGAAAAACTGCAAGATGTCAAAGAGGTTGAAGGTTCACAGACAAACTTAAATATTCTACAACAACTACAGCTTATTGCTGAACAACAGGAACAGTTACAATTTCTTCAGAAACAACTTGAAGAAGAACTACAACAACAACACCCCTCCACTTCAGTGTCACATGACAGGACTCCATCATCATCCATTGAGAGCAATAACAACTTTACCACTGTTAGTAACATTGGTGTAACAAGTAGTGACAACTTTAGGATATCATGTTCAGAGAACATTATAAACAACAATGTGATATCAGTGGAAGATAATCAGACCTTTGTATCTCAGCCATTGTCCATCTTTGCCTCTTCGTCAGCAGCATTTAGTCAGACATTGTCACCAAGTAGAACATGGAGACCTTGTAAAGATTTGACCTTGACTCCTAGCAAAAGACAGCCAAGGATTGCTATAGATACACAATTTGACATTACACCTTATGTGACAAAAACATTCCCACAGAGGGATGAAAAATTAATCAATCAAAGTAACGAAAGTTTCCAGGAACAAATCAAGCACCCAACTCCTGTGAAATCTGAATTAAGTTATGTTAATGTATCCTCAACTTCTTCTGTGCCTCCATTATGGACACCCTTAGCTTTGAGTGAAGCTTCACAAGACCAACAGAACTTGACCCCTAAAATCTGTGATAATGACATAAAAACATGCACTTCTCAGGTAGCCGCAATTGACCTCTCAGTAAAACGGCCAAAGGAAGATGATCATTCTGCAGCATTTACACCATCTATTTCCATAGGTGCTGGACCAGTTTCTCCACAGCCAAAACCTACACCTACATCATCAGCATTTACAAGGGTCCATAGTCCGTATAGAAATGATAATCAAAATGTTGGCTCATTGTCTCTCAGAGCGAATACACTCATGTCACCTGTGGATTTATCAGCCAAAAAGAAAAGGTTGTCAATGAGGAGAAATGTCATTACTGTTTCCAGTGAGAGATACCAAGAAGCCTTGCTAGACGATGAATGTGCCCTGTATTCTTGTCGACTTCAGAGCCCTGGTTTTACAGGACGTAGTTATGTAAATCCAGTAGCTACAGTGTTACAGGAGGGTGATGAAATGGTAAGTTATTCATGTTATTAGACACAGTAGCCATATAGCTTTGACTCTATTCAGTGGCTTTTCCCAGTCCTTGGGGGAATGTTATGCCCTTCCTGCAATAGTATAGGACAAGTCTGGGCTAGTGGGCCTGTGGTTGAGCATGAAGACTGCATACTTTATGGGATTGAGTGGTATTGGGAATCTGGCATGTGTACCTTACCATTTCCAAATTTAAAGGGTGAAAGTTCAAGGTCACTATATTGCATTTAGGAAAAGAAATCTTTGGAATTAAAACGGGATTGTAGTGGATGCCTAATATTTACGCTCATTTATTGTAAATTAACAACAACACAATAAGTGCATTGTGGCTTAATAATTATTCTGATTACATAATTATTAAATATAAACAATGATAAAAGATCATCTTTTGACTTGTGAGGTCTGTTAAGTACATAATCATCTAAATCACCAGAAGTTTCCCATAGCTATAGATCATCTAAAATATATCCCCAGACAATATAAAACCAATAGATGTTTGATCAGTTAAATATTCTCCAAATAAAAACCTATAAGCCTTGTATGAGTGACTCACAAAACTTATCTCTGATCTAGTACAGCAGGTGTTTCATCAGCCTACCACTTAGTTATGTAAAAAGCATACAACTAAAACTTGCGGTCAGTTTTTCTAAATAAATGGAAGTTGATTAGAGTGCAGTTGAACTTTTTTTAATTAACAGACAAGATGTTTATTGTTGTTTTCCTGTCATAATTCTGTGATGAGATTTAACATTTGTAACCCATTATCTAATTCAAACATATATATTGCATGTATTGAGTTGAAGTCAATACACCTCTATTCCATGTTTTGTTCAACAGATGTATCAACTCATTAACAATAGATTTACTCATAAGTAGGAATTTGAAGTGTTAATAGGAAATACAGATCTCCAAATTTTACTCGAAGATTTCCACTGAAGTTGATAATTCATAATGTTTATATTGTCCCCCTCGCAACGTGTTGCAGGGGCCATAGAAATTCAGGCTTCTGTCCATCTTGTAAGCACTCACATGAGTACAATTCTTGCCAGATTTTTATGAAACTAATATCATAGGTTTATATCAGCAATGTTTTGGACATGTTGGATGAGTTAAAAAATCAGTGCCGATCAATTATTTTTAAGAGTTATGCCCTTGGAAACTTTACATGTACCTATAAACTATATGGAAAATTGCATCGTCAGCACTTTCATGTGATCAATTCTTGCCAGATTTTATGAAACTTATATCATGGTTTTGTTCAGCAATGTCTTGGCATTGCTTTGACTAGTTTTGAAATTGATCAGTGCTGATTATCTATTTTATACCCAACTTCATTCATCCATCTGTCCCGCTTTAGGTTAAAGTTTTTGGTCAAAGTCGTTTTTTGTCGAGCCTGCAACTCTTGTCACAGAAAGCTTGACATAGGGATAGAGATAGCGGTGGTGTTAGCTAACTTCTAAAAAGCTCTATATTTAACAAGATGATGGAGGACCTGGATGCTTCATACTTTGTATATGGATGCCTCATGTTACGAAGTTTTCGTCCAATGTCTTTGACCTCATTTTCATGGTTCAGTGACTACTTGAAAAAAAAGTTAAGATTTTTTTTAATGTTAGATACTCTCTTATTATAAGCAATAGGATAACTATATTTGGTGTGTGTGTACCTTGCAAGGTCCTCATGTATGTCACAGTTTTCACTTGACCTCGACCTCATTTTATGGATCCGTGAACAAGGATAAGTTTTGGTGGTCAAGTCCATATCTCATATACTATAACAATAGGTCAAGTATATTTGGATTATGGAAGGACTGTAAGGTGTACATGTCCAACTGGCAGGTGTCATCTGACCTTGACCTCATTTTCATGGTTCAGTGGTTATAGTTAAGTTTTTGTGATTTGGTCTGTTTTTCTTATACTATATGCAATAGGTCTACTTTATTTGGTGTATGGAATGATTGTAAGGTATACATGTCTAGCTGGCAGGTGTCATCTGACCTTGACGGTTCAGTGGTCAAAGTAAAGTTTTTGAGTTTTGGTCTTTTTTTCTTATACTATATGCAATAGGTCAACTATATTTGATGTATGGAAATATTTTATGATCTATTTGTCAGTTATGCAGGTTTATTTGACCTTGACCTCATTTTAACGGTTTCATTGCTCAGTGATAAGTTTTTTGTTTTGGTCTGTTTTTCATAAGCTATAAGCAATAGGTCAACTATATGTGTTGTATGGATGAATTGTTAGCTGTACATGTCTGCCAGCTGGCATGGTTCATCTTACCTTGACCTCATTTTCATGGTTCATTGGTCAATGTTTAGTTTTCTTGGTTAATGTTAGATTTATCATTTATGTGACAGTTGTAATAAAGCTTTATATTTAGGACTATCAACATAATATCAAATTCAATGATTAGTAAAGAAGGCAAGACATTTCAGTGTGTGCACTCTTGTGATGAAGTTGGAGTACACATGTTTCCTATGATATGATCTTTCTATTGCAATGCCAAATGAGAGATTGACTCCAATGTCACTTTACATTGAACATAGAAATGATAGTGTGAGTGGGGTCATCCATGTACTATGGACACATTCTTGTTTTACATGAATTGACTTTTTATGTGAATATTTAAAAAGAAAATATTTGTGTCAACATGTATAAACTGGTAGACATAATATAAGATGTCTCCTCTCTCAACAACCACCTTGGTTATTACCTACTACAGATACAAGTACTACTAATGAAACATCTCACTTACTAGAGCTTACAGACATTCTTTGATCAGGACTGATACAAACAAAACAATAAACACACAAGTACAACAACATTCTATTCTGTTTTAAAGCTGAAGTATTCAGAGAGAAATATCATTAAAATGTGAAGCTTTAGAGTGCATTTGTTTCTAACCCGAAATTTTCTCATCGATGACTATCGTTTAGTAAACGTTAAGCTGCTAGAAACAAATACATCGTTTAATAAACTTTATCGACCCCATGTTGTCAGACAAAAATAGATAACACTCACGCACTGTAAACAAGCAGGTAAAAGTGCGGGAAATAAATAACCAGGACTTTGCGAAAACAACATGTGCTCGTAATTATTTAAACCACAGATGCAGAAACAAATTTATCATTTACACGTCTCAACGATAAACAATCAACGACTACGCGACTATTTTGCGTGTACATCGTTTATGTGAACGATGTCAACGTTGACCAAAAAATGTAAGAAACAAATGGATTAAACGACTATGCGCGTAGTCGTTTACATCGTTTAGGTTAGAAACAAATGCGCTCTTAGAAATTAAACACAACTTGTTGAACTTGCTTTTGATTAGTTTTAGCTCAACATTGGTGAAGACACTATTGAAGTAATGTGTCTTAATACTGCTTAATCTTTGAAAATTGTATTTATATGTGAATGGAAAGTTAAGAAAAATGATTCAAATTTCAAGATACAAAAAATGATAAAAAAAATCAGATTAAGCTTTTATCATGTTTATGTAGGTTATAATTAGCTTTATTTTTAAACATAACAAAAGGATAGGTCACTGATTTTTTTTATTCAATAATTTGTATCGATTAATCATGGAAAGTCTTTACTATCATTGACTACGCAAACAGAAAAATACTAAATGATCGAATTTTGAAATGAAAGATAAAAAGACAGAGCTCTCTTATAACTTATACATGTTTAGAAAATTAAAAAAAAAAAAGCATGATTGGTTCAACATACTTATATTTTTTTTTGCTACATTGCAACATAGATGAATGTACTTAATTATCTGAGTTATCTCCCCTTATCAAGCCGAGTTTATGAAAAAGATTCAATCAATCAAACATTTTCTGTATTTAAAAGGTTGAAAGACTTTCCTTAACTCTACTTTATTACACAGGTTAATGATTTATAACAAGCTTAAATTATTGTAATAACATAGTAATTCATCATTGTGAAAATTGTGTGAATTGATGAAGTCATTTATTTATTCTTTCACTTCATGAAGGGTATTATATATATCAAAAGATTTCTTGCTCTCTCTAAAACAAACACATTTTTACAAAACGGGCAAAAAAGCATAGAAGATAAAATATGTTATAAGTTAATTAGTCAGATTCAGTTTCCCATCAAATCATTTTTTTACTATCAAAACATTTGGTAGACTGTGCAATGTTGATTTCAGAGTATAATTGGCAGCTGTCCAGTGGCGAAATTGACAACCAACATCTTTTTTGGGGCAACAGGTTTTCATTTGATACTAAACACAAGCAGCTTTTGTAAACAAACCCCTGACTGTCTTGAAGAAGATTCTAAACATTTCTAGTGAGAGATAGTGTCAGTGAAAAGACAGTGGCAAATGTTTGAAATAAACGGAGAATTTATTGGCAAATAATGAAAGGCAGATGTGAAGCTGATGATAAAATGAATTGTATGTTCTGTTATTTGGCTTATCATTTCTCCTATTAAACTTTTTTGCAATTTAATTTGATGGATGGATATGTGTTATGCTAATATAATTATGGTTTTAAGTTCCGTGAAATTTGTGATGCATCATATTGTCTGTCAGTTTTGGGAATTATTTTTTTTTATATTTCAGCATTTTATACCTATCCAAGAAGACAGTCCTGTTCGTCACTACATCCGGGAAGGTTCAGCATTTAGTTGTTATTCTCCTTGAAATGTTAGAGATGATGTGGACCAACACTGAACTAAGATAGTACTACAGTTAGTGTTAAACTCAATCAAAAGACATGTACCCTTCAATGTATTAGGTTGTTATTTATATAATTTGCCAAAAAGAGTTTGAGTTTTCAACAATTTTGTATAACGTCCATCACTTAACTTAGTGGTCTACTGGTAAAAAAGAATGATATTGAGGAATATTTAAACATAACAAAATGTCAATATATCTTATGCTTGAAAATCAATTTAAAGGTATACTGTTTGTTTACCATTAGGCCTGAAACAGTATGTACAGTGTATTCTTTACCAACCTACACAACAAATTTGGCTTTATAAAATTATTTCATTTCCATTTTAGATTTTTATTTTTTTCATTCAATTTTTGATAAATTAAAATGTCATATTTTTCTTTCCTGCCCACCTGGTATTCAAAAGTTGGCTTGGAAAAGAACAAGCCAATTGTATTTTGATTTTGGTCTTACCAACTGTTTATTTGGCTGCCAGATTATCAATTGGAAAAATATTCATTAATGCAAGTATCTTATGGAATAACATTTGAATTTTTTCATCATTTCACCTTCATAATGTAAAAATTCCTAACATTTTTTAATAGCAGCATATTATCTATATAAATATATGCAAGTATATAATTAGCACTAACATTAAAAGTTTAAAGTTCAGCACTGATCCTTTTCATCAGAATGACTGTGTCTTTGTACTTATGTTTATTGTGAATGAATTTTACAATGCCTTTAAAACATATTCATATGTATGCATTTGCCATTTCAGGATCTAAAGGACTATGGGTAATTTAATTGTTCGTACCACAAAATGAGAATAACATCACATGATTGATTGAATTTCCATTGTTAAATACATATTTAATCAATCATAACATTTTTGCATACACTTTTGAAATATTACCCAGAATGCATTAGATTTTGCAAAGGTATTTTGCTAACATTGTCAACTCATCAACCATTAATTTTTATTGTACCATTTGATGTAACATCTGTATATTTATATATACCTAGACATTTGTGGAATATTTTGATGGGTAGATTGAGTCTAGATTGGATGTTAAGTGTTTCGGTCACATTGTTTCCACATTGCATGGTATATACCACCAAAACTATACATATTACCAATGTGTGGGGAAATTATATGTGTAATTCATTTGAAATGATTAGTAGTCTGGTTTTGATATGAGTTATCTCCCATTGACCATGTATACATTATTGTATATTATATATATAAATATTTGTGCATGAAAGATATTATTTAATTTTATTTAAAATTGAAATCTTTCTTTTCCTTTGATCACAGTCTTAGACATTGTGTGTTTTGTTCTCAGATAAATGTAAAACATATTTATTTTTTTATTTTTCAAAAATTGAATTCCAAAGGGTTGTTATGTTTTGATGAAAACTAACAAAGTATTTATTTTCCTCTATTGTATACATGTGTATGTGTTAGTTATGTGTATATAGAATTTATATCTAGTCTAGTCTTTTCATTTTATTTTTTATTGACCCATGTTAAACTTTCCCAACTGTGTGTAATAATTTGATGGTTTTTTTTTATCTGGTGCTATATTTTAGTTCTATTGTATGTTGATGATATATGATTGTTGAACCTCTCAAAAAGAAGGAGATTTTCATTCTCGTGGAGGAGGCAATAAACAGGACCTTTTTAATCACCAACCTTCATTCAGAGAAGAATTGTGGTGCTTTGAAGTATTTTGGCCTTTTTGAGTCTTTGATAGATAAAAAAAAGTACAAATTTTTCAATTAGTATCCTAGTCAAACTCAGAACTTAGGTGAGAAAAATTTGTTGATGAATCTTTTTGAAAGACTATTTTTTTTAAATTAAAGGGAAAATAATTTTTTAGTTACTTTACAGAAATCTTTACACTCAATGCTATTAAATTAAGTTCTTCCTCATCGATGACTTTTGATTCTGTATTTATCAGATAATTTGGTATTTATATCTAAATATTAAAAGGAACATTTGAGGGTAACATAGATTTTGTGTTTTTCTCTAGATGCTTGTGATCAGTATATCAGATGCACTAAATGTAGCCATTTATATTTCCATTAGCTCAGGTTTCTTGTTATGACAAACAAATGGCAATTACTTGTGATCTGAACACTTGTACCAGTTTTGTCCACATATGATATTCAAATAAACAAAAGCCACTGGATGTTAAGCAAGAAACCATCTGTTAAATAAAGGTAACAAGAGTATGTAGAAACCAACTTGTATATATACACATGTAGATAGCATTCTCAAATTTAGGTGGCAATTAAAAGAAAGATACCAATATTGTAAAACTTTCTTTGATCATGTGTTTACAGATCAAATGCCTTATTCAAATTGTATAAAGATAGTTGTGTTTTAGCCAAAATGTATAATCACTCATTTTATATTTTTGTCAAAGGGGTAGATAATAATTGTGATACTGTTAATGTTCATGACCAAACTGTATTCACAGTTACTTCCCTTGTTTTTGTTACTTCCCTTTGTAGTTGCAAGGTATATTTGGGGGTTATCTACTTAGTGAATTTGCTGAAAAAAAAGATTATTGAAAAATCTCACTGTAAAATTTGTATTGCTACGTCCTGATAATTTCATAGTTCCAAAACATGGTTGGGTACATTTATAATAGGACAAACAGAATTTATACCTTGCAATTCCTAGGGTTCAACATTGATACTTGTAAATATTTGTACTATTGTTATTCAGGGTCTAGGTTGCTGTACATAAAAATGTACTATAGATAACCACTCAGAAATTTTGTTTATTCATATGAAGCAATATTTTTTTTATTAGCTTTGACCTAATAATAGATATTGGAAGGAACATTAACATCTGTAGATTCAAAATAAAGCTGCAAGTGGCAAATAAACTTTATTATCTCATCAGACTGTTAGCCAAGCAGATGCACATTTTGTTAAGATATCGCTGCCAGCCCTTTTACAATAAAATCAGAATAATTGCACTGAGCATTAGTTTAGCATGTTCAATATTCTGTGTGAGTCATCAGGTATTGATTAGAGTGACATAAGAGCTAATACTAGAATATAACTGTAACAAGGCCAGTCAAAGTCGGTTCCTTGTTCAATAAAACTGTAACAAGGCCAGTCAAAGTCGGTTCCTTGTTTAATAAAGCAAATGTAAAAGCAACTCTGGGAATTTTCATCATCTATTAATCTGACATCCATCACTTTTTGTCTATCATATGTTGTTTCATTTTGGTCCAAATAAAATTTAATTATTTACTCGCCACATGACAACTTTAGACAAATGGATTTCAATGAGTTGGTCATAGCCGAAGTTTTTTTTATTCCCCACCTAGGGGCGTTATGTTTTTCGGTCTGTATGTCTGTTCGTTTGTCTGTCTGTTTGTCCCACTTTGGATTAAAGTTTTGGTCAATGTAGTATTTGATCAAGTTGAAGTCCAATCAACTTGAGTACACATGTTCCCTATGATATGATCTTTTAATGCCAAATTAGAGTTTTGACCCCAATTTCACTGTCCACTGAGCATAGATATTGATAGTGCAAGTGGGGTTTCCATGTACTATGGACATGTTCTAGTTTATTTTGGTGTCAATGAAAATTCAGAAATGGCTGTTAGGGGAAACAATCAATGAAGAAATTATTAAGATTAAATACTTGAGGGGGGGGGGAATTGCCAAATAATACAGGTGAATTGGTTTTTAGAGCCGTAAATGGTCATGTGATACTATATATAATTTTGACTTATTGTGTAGATAATTGACCATTAGGTATAATTCATTACCATGTGTACTGGAAATTCATTGATACCATTGAAATTCATCTCTATTATATAATTTAAATATGCTCAATCCTCCTTCATAGTCAAAATATATTACAAATTTCTGTCTTGTTCTGTTAATGTGTATGCTTAGAACTGTTTTTTTCATTCTACCAAGGTATTTCCAAATCAAAGAAATTAGTTCAGAAATTACACTCTCTCTCTAGAAAGCTTTCAAACCAATCAATGTAAGAGGGTGTCCATGGAAAAACCAGGCAGTGGATAGCACATGACATATTTTGTTTTCAAAATTTTTTCATCTATTTCTTATCACAAATTCATTCTTTCTCAAAGTTGAATTTTGTTTTTTTATTAACTGCAACAAATAAAGAGAAAAAAAATACATAGAAAGCACTGAAAATTCATTGAAAAGGGGAGATAACTCTTCATTTTGCACAAAATTTTGTTGCGTTGTTAGTGAACTTTAAAATCATTTTCTGAGCCATCCACTGTTGATACAAATATATCTTTGACATATATATCCTTTGTATGATATAAACATTGCATTGGAACCAAAAATTCAGTGGGGAAAAAATGATGTTGTGCCACCCATATCATAGGATTTGCCTGATATTTACTTGGACAGCCTCGAAATAACTAAAAGTTCAAGGGCAAGGATTTTTGGTTGAAAATAACCAACTCAGTTGGAAGTGTAGAACTATAGTGGACACCTTGAACAAAGATACTACATTAGTATAACACTAGATAATATCACTGGTGTAGTGAAACAAATATGTATGATTTCTTGAAATTTCACATTTGTAGGTGAATTTCATTACCTAATCAACTTTTAGGAAACAGGACTTAAGTTGGAGAAGAGAAAACAAGTCCATTTTCCTTCAAATTAGTCTTGTATGATTCTATATTATTTTTATGATTCAAGAAAGTTGTCTTCACGATATATTGTTACAATTTGTTTCATTTTTATGCTTTAACCATGTGTTGTAACAATGTTTTATTTCTCAGTTTTCCAATGATCTCAGACCATTTATGTAGTATAATGGTTACTATGACAACATCTCCCTACATTCCAACAAAAAAACACATTTTAAAGGAATGCCACAAAAGAGGTACAAGTTTTAAACAGCTAGTATTAGAAATGATATTATCTGAACATCAGTATTAATGCAACATTAAGATGACTATTTTTCTTATTTTGAGTCTAGCTTTTTTTTCGAAAACAGAATTTTAAAATATCCTCTAATCCAATGATTCTAGTTCTGTATTATAAGATATGATGTTCTTTATCAATCAATTTTGTGTACCACAACTAATGTTGAAATGTATTTAAAAATTCCTATCGTTTCATTTTGACCATCTTTTTTCTTTTGTCTCTTCTATCATTCCTTTCATAGAGAAATTAAAGAAAAGTTGAAAATTTCTTTATATGATTTGTAGTCTCACTCAAGCTGAAACAATTGATAGCATTATATTGTGTGAATTTAGGATGAATGATCTGAAATCTTTCTCTTCTGCTTCTTCTATAATTCATCTAATGTCTTCTTTCATTCAACTGCTTGTTTTATTATTCTCTTTTTTTCTTCCTTTTTCTTTTTTGTCTTTACCACTTTGTTTCTCAACCCCACCCATAAATGTCTCTAAATCAAAACCAAAGAATTTAAAATTGATATACTAGAAATTCAAATTTTTTGGAATAAATACTTTGCATAATTATAGTAAAATCTTTTTAGTACATTTCATGACAAATAAGGATGTGTTGTTATATGTTTTCATGATAATAGGATCAATGTCTTTGGTTGGTAGAATGGGAGAAGGCTATGTAGAGGAGTGTTTTTTGAAGATTGTTCATGTTGTTCCATTTTATAAAACATTGTGTTTTTTGTCACATTGGTGACTTATTGTCCATTTAATTTGTATTATAAAATTATTGGTATGGACAATTTTTCACCATAGAACAGATACTTTAATATGTGAGGTATGCCCATTGTTACCATTACCTGTAAGAATGTGTTTACAGATAAAATGTGTGTCCATGTATAAATCAGTCCACTGGGCAAGCCTATATAAGGTCTTTGAAAGAGTTGAAAGCCGTTTATCGTACTTATTGTCAAAAATATACACAATTCTAGAATATATCTTGACTAATTTTATCAATGTATTTCCGTATTGATATTTGGGAGGATGTGTTAAAATGCAAAAGTTGCATGGGTAAATATTCTTACTGGAAATCTGAAGAGACTATTTAAATACTGATAATTTTTCCTATCAAAATTTTGAAGAAAATTGATCTTCACTATTTTTCAGGAATTCATTTCAAATTATTGGACGTTTATATATTGTTTATAATAAATAAGACTTTTTCTACTGTTAAAACACAATTATTTATTGGTAGTTCATATTACACCAACAAAACAGTCTTTCATACAATGTATAATAAATATTTGACGATTTACAATAGTGTTTCTTCATTAATATGCCATAATAATGTACATCAATTCTCCAAATCAGAGAAAGAAAATTATTTATAAAAGTTATCACAGATGTAGCACAAACTAGTCCATACAGTCAGACGTCCCTCTTCAGTGGCCAGACTGGTCCAAGTGGTCAGAAGTCCCTCTCTAATAACGAGAAATCTGAAATACAATAACAATTCACCATAAAAAAACAGTTTAAAACAATTAATATAGAATACATCAAATATCATATGGTAATTAGAAATATTGAAAAATGGTTTAAATAACATAAGTAAACAGAAAGTGTAAGCTTGTCAGTTACTGGAGGTAGTGTATGTCTGATGATGCTGCGTACTGTATATATTAGATAGTGCTTTACCAAGATTCATTGTGAGTTTTTGTCATTCCATCAGCTTCTCAATGTTATAGTGTATATAATTGGTCAAAAGGTTCATTGTTATAGTGTATATAATTGGTCAAGAGGTTCACACTCAATGTTATAGTGTATATAATTGGTCAAAAGGTTTATTGTCTTCTCAATGTTATAGTGCATATAATTGGTCAAAAGGTTCATTGTCTTCTCAATGTTATAGTGTGTATAATTGGTCAAATGGTTCATTGTCTTCTCAATATTATAGTGTATATAATTGGTCAAAAGGTTCATTGTCTTCTCAATGTTATAGTGTATATAATTGGTCAAAAGGTTCATTGTCTTCTCAATGTTATAGTGCATATAATTGGTCAAAAGGTTCATTGTCTTCTCAATGTTATAGTGCATATAATTGGTCAAAAGGTTCATTGTCTTCTCAATGTTATAGTGTATATAATTGGTCAAAAGGTTCATTGTCTTCTCAATGTTATAGTGCATATAATTGGTCAAAAGGTTTGTTGTCTTTCTCAATGTTATAGTGTATATAATTGGTCAAAAGGTTCATTGTCTTCTCAATGTTAGTAGTGTATATAATTGGTCAAAAGGTTCATTGTCTTCTCAATGTTATAGTGTATATAATTGGTCAAAAGGTTCATTGTCTTCTCAATGTTAGTAGTGTATATAATTGGTCAAAAGGTTCATTGTCTTCTCAATGTTATAGTGCATATAATTGGTCAAAAGGTTTGTTGTCTTTCTCAATGTTATAGTGCATATAATTGGTCAAAAGGTTCATTGTCTTCTCAATGTTATAGTGCATATAATTGGTCAAAAGGTTTTGACTCAATGTTATAGTGTATATAATTGGTCAAAAGGTTTTGACTCAATGTGATAGTGTATATAATTGGTCAAAAGGTTCATTGTCTTCTCAATGTGATAGTGTATATAATTGGTCAAAAGGTTCATTGTCTTCTCAATGTGATAGTGTATATAATTGGTCAAAAGGTTCATTGTCTTCTCAATGTGATAGTGTATATAATTGGTCAAAAGGTTCATTGTCTTCTCAATGTTATAGTGTATATAATTGGTCAAAAGGTTCATTGTCTTCTCAATATTATAGTGTATATAATTGGTCAAAAGGTTCATTGTCTTCTCAATGTGATAGTGTATATAATTGGTCAAAAGGTTCATTGTCTTCTCAATGTGATAGTGTATATAATTGGTCAAAAGGTTCATTGTCTTCTCAATGTGATAGTGTATATAATTGGTCAAAAGGTTCATTGTCTTCTCAATGTTATAGTGTATATAATTGGTCAAAAGGTTCATTGTCTTCTCAATGTTATAGTGTATATAATTGGTCAAAAGGTTCATTGTCTTCTCAATGTTATAGTGTATATAATTGGTCAAAAGGTTCATTGTCTTCTCAATGTTATAGTGTATATAATTGGTCAAAAGGTTCATTGTCTTCTCAATGTTATAGTGTATATAATTGGTCAAAAGGTTCATTGTCTTCTCAATATTATAGTGTATATAATTGGTCAAAAGGTTCATTGTCTTCTCAATGTTATAGTGTATATAATTGGTCAAAAGGTTCATTGTCTTCTCAATGTTATAGTGTATATAATTGGTCAAAAGGTTCATTGTCTTCTCAATGTTATAGTGTATATAATTGGTCAAAAGGTTCATTGTCTTCTCAATGTTATAGTGTATATAATTAGTCAAAAGGTTCATTGTCTTCTCAATGTGATAGTGTATATAATTGGTCAAAAGGTTCATTGTCTTCTCAATATTATAGTGTATATAATTGGTCAAAAGGTTCATTGTCTTCTCAATGTTATAGTGTATATAATTGGTCAAAAGGTTCATTGTCTTCTCAATGTTATAGTGTATATAATTGGTCAAAAGGTTCATTGTCTTCTCAATGTTATAGTGTATATAATTGGTCAAAAGGTTCATTGTCTTCTCAATGTTATAGTGTATATAATTGGTCAAAAGGTTCATTGTCTTCTCAATATTATAGTGTATATAATTGGTCAAAAGGTTCATTGTCTTCTCAATGTTATAGTGTATATAATTGGTCAAAAGGTTCATTGTCTTCTCAATGTTATAGTGTATATAATTGGTCAAAAGGTTCATTGTCTTCTCAATGTTATAGTGTATATAATTGGTCAAAAGGTTCATTGTCTTCTCAATGTTATAGTGTATATAATTAGTCAAAAGGTTCATTGTCTTCTCAATGTGATAGTGTATATAATTGGTCAAAAGGTTCATTGTCTTCTCAATATTATAGTGTATATAATTGGTCAAAAGGTTCATTGTCTTCTCAATGTTATAGTGTATATAATTGGTCAAAAGGTTCATTGTCTTCTCAACATAGATGCCAACCCCCTTTTGACACAATCAGTAACAAACTTTCAAATTTTCCGTATTTTTGAAAAGTTTTCAGTAATCATTCATAAACGTGCATTTACCAATAAAAATTACTGACGAGTGGTTGCAAAGTGATGTACACTAAAATTTGTCATTTAACATGTTGTCTGTAGTATGTATTCCATTCAATAATTGTTCAGATGTTCTCGACTCAAACATTTTTGTTTTGTCAAGGAGAAGTAGAGAAAGAGGGAAAGCTACTTAATAAAATGAAGTTTGCCTCTTCGGAAGTCAGTTATTTACCCAACAATAGGTTGATAACTCCCGAGAAACCGGAAGCATTACATTGGCGTTTCCTAAATACTGGACCAAGACGGAAAAGTAATGATAAAAATCCGCGTTTTACAAAATTGAACGTCGATGATTGGGAATCCGTAACTATTCGACTTTGACCGTAATAGCGTAGTTTTTATCGCAAAATCGGAAAAACTACGGAAAAATCGTAATGGTTGGCATCTATGTCTCAATGTTATAGTGTATATAATTGGTCAAAAGGTTCATTGTCTTCTCAATGTTATAGTGTATATAATTGGTCAAAAGGTTCATTGTCTTCTCAATATTATAGTGTATATAATTGGTCAAAAGGTTCATTGTCTTCTCAATATTATAGTGTATATAATTGGTCAAAAGGTTCATTGTCTTCTCAATGTTATAGTGTATATAATTGGTCAAAAGGTTCATTGTCTTCTCAATGTTATAGTGTATATAATTGGTCAAAAGGTTCATTGTCTTCTCAATGTTATAGTGTATATAATTAGTCAAAAGGTTCATTGTCTTCTCAATGTTATATGTATATAATTGGTCAAAAGGTTCATTGTCTTCTCAATATTATATTATATATAATTGGTCAAAAGGTTCATTGTTTTATTTGCATTCCTGTATGCACCTTTGTATATGCATGCCTGTATAAACCTTTGTTTTAATTAATCATTTATTCCTGCTTAGTTTTCATAAGATAAGGATTTCAGTTACTGTAACACATTAACAGGTCTCTTGAATAATTCTTAGGTGTACAAGGTCACTTCAACATATATATAAAAAGATATGTGGTACATATTTCAATGAGACAGCAGCATTGCAACACAAACATCCATATAACAGCTTAAGGTTAAAATGACCTTGTTTTTATGTTGAATGATTTAAAAATCTATATTTTTTTCTCTCAGTGAAATCATTACATAGGTCAATATGCCTATTCTGTAATTAACCCAGTAAATCGTTTGCTGATGCCGTCATACATATATAACCTTAGTTTAAACAGTATTTATTAATGAAAATTTACAAGATATATATTACAATGTTACATAAAGTTCAAATATGGGAATCGGAAACAAGTTTGGAAAAATCTGTCTCCTACATGTATAACCTTGATCAACGAAACATATCATATAGGTTTATGTCAACAAATACTCACACTGCTGAGATTACTGGGTGCCTTCATAGCTTTCCTGTCCCTTAGGGAACCAGTTTTGGGATCATAGCTTGCAAATGGACCACCAGTCAGATTATGTGAAGTACTCTCTACATCAACTGATTTACCACAGAAGGTCTACAATAACAGACAATTGCTTTGTTAAACAGTCTTTAAATAGAATGTCTACATAAAAAAGGTTGTTTTATTCAACAGTGTTGATAAATAAAATGAGATCAATAAAAGAATACTGCTTTCTTCATCAGTCTTGTAGGATAACAAGTGTACAATACTAGAAAACTTCTGATACCACTAGTTTTGTTACAGTCTTGTAGGATAACAAGTGTACAATACTAGAAAACTTCTGATACCACTAGTTTTGTTACAGTCTTGTAGGATAACAAGTGTACAATACTAGAAAACTTCTGATACCACTAGTTTTGTTACAGTCTTGTAGGATAACAAGTGTACAATACTAGAAAACTTCTGATACTACTAGTTTTGTTACAGTCTTGTAGGATAACAAGTGTACAATACTAGAAAACTTCTGATACCACTAGTTTTGTTACAGTCTTGTAGGATAACAAGTCTACAATACTAGAAAACTTCTGATACCACTAGTTTTGTTATTGATTGTTGTTTTATTTGTGTTTGTTTAAAAATCTTAAAATGAATATCATAATCAGTGGTTTATAATGCTAAAATCTATATGTATAAACTGTGATTCACAAATAATAACTTAGTGTTACTCTGTTATTAATTATTAATTCTTCTCAAAAGTGCATTGATCTTACTTTTCTTAGACTTTTTCAAAAATTGTCAGAATGCACACATTAACTAATTGTTCGAATTTAAATAAGAATGGAAACTTGCCATTACTAGAGACTATAAAAGATAAATCAATTGGTGAAATAAAACTGATGACTCAGCACAAATCAAATCTTGATGCCAAATAAGCATCAAAGTCAAATGCAGATCTATAGCTAAGTAAAACTGTGGTGATTTATAATCATGAAATCGTTGAAACATGATATAAATGTAAAACTCCCAAATACATGTATAAATAAGAGTGATTACTACTAATGCTAGTGATGAGTCAGTATGTAGGATAGGAAATACTTACACAAAATATGCAGTCTTAAGAGACGACTTGATTTTAGTTTTGTTTTATTGTCTTAAAAACTAGATATTTTGTGAAAGGAACTATAGTTTATTTCAAATTTTAATCTCAATATGTATGTATCTTATTTCTCATTTTTTATATAGATTTTTCTGTTTGAATGGTTTAACACTAGTCATTTTTGGGGTCCTTTATAGCTTGCTGTTCGACGTGAGCCAAGGCTCTGTGTTGAAGGCCATACTTTATCCTATAATGATTTACTTTTTACTCATCGTGACTTTGATGGAGAGTTGTCTCATTGGCACTCATACCACATCTTATTTCTATGTATACAACATATTGTAGATTATACTGAAACTTACTGTTGTATGTAAATCCTTCAGCTCAGTATCATGATAGGACTCACTGAAAAACAAATTATATTATTTACTCCAACATTGTAAATAACTTTTGTCATCTTTTTTATATATTTGATATGGTTTTAATTCAACAATTTCAATTAGTTTTTTTAATATTAATACAAAAAGCTATTAACCTGAATAAAACAAAATCAGTTTCCAAAACCAATATAACTACTAACACAAAATTATTTCAATACAAGTTACATAATTGAAAATATCCCTTTACTTTTCTTTTGTTATAAATGACTAAAAATGGTTCCAATCACATTAATTTCCCAGTTCAAAGGAATTAAATGAACTTTTTATTCTTGCACCAGCATGGCAAACAATGATGGAAATTATTTTCCGATAAATAACACGGAATCAATTACCGCAAATGACTACAAAGCTTTCTAATACAAACAATCAAATATTAAAACAACCTACTACATAATATCTTGTGTATTTTTATTGAAAATAAT
The DNA here is from genome assembly GCF_963676685.1 of Mytilus edulis. Classification (NCBI taxonomy): domain Eukaryota; kingdom Metazoa; phylum Mollusca; class Bivalvia; order Mytilida; family Mytilidae; genus Mytilus; species Mytilus edulis. The sequence goes on along the minus strand of NC_092345.1, from coordinate 98,459,941 downwards.
ATCTCTTTTACAACAAAGTGAAACAAAAAAACTGTTAATTACAAAAAGGACATTGCCCTATTAATGGGAGACGCACTTATATTGAGTTTAATCATCAAATGATTAAAAATAAGACTGCATCCAAATTATACCGTTTTCTGTATGCTGAAGTGCATAAAAAGCTGTTAATTTAAGGAAAAATGATCTGTTTGTGACCTACCATTATAGAATATGGTTATTTATTGAAGGTTTTACAAACTTCACGTAATGGATGAGACGGAAGTCCTGTCAGTTTTTCAATCCACAAGAGATTACGTTGATTAATGACGGGAAATAGACACGATACTTGTGGTATCAGTTTTCCCGTTGTTTAGGTTTTTTATGACATCGTTGATTTCCTTCGGTTGTAATAATTTTTTATCAATCTGTTATGGGTCTCTTGTACCAGTAGATTACCATATTAATATCTAACATTAATAAGAACTGTAACATCATCATCTATCATTCCCAACCTTTTATTCTTATTTAATGACTTAATGAGTCACACCTAAATATGTAATTACTAAAGAAAACTTCACTTTATTTCCATATTGGAGGACAACAAATAAGACACTAAAATAAACATTTTCTTAAATAACTGGAATTAATTTCTTGGAAATCCTAAAAATTTTATTTGCTTAAAATTCCATTGTTAATTCCATTACTTGGCTATGGTTCTGATCCTGATAATTTTTAGAGAATAATTGACAATTCCCAGGAGTCATACATTCGGTATATAAAACTTTATTTTAAGTTCTTTAGTAAATGCATTCTTCTTAGAAAAAAACAAGATGGAGTAGTTTTTGAATGCAGTGACTGAAACACTGCCCTAAAGGTCTATGTCGTGAACTATATACTTACAGTTCTCTGTAATTATTCTGTACTCTTGAAGCATCAACAGATAACTTCTGTCTTTCTTTAGCAGCCTGAAATTAAACAAATGAAAAATACTTCATAATTTAGTCTCCATGATTATCTTACCAAAAAAAAAAAAATCCTGAAAAATATACATACATTTATAGGGCTACAAATATTCTAAGTACATGTATATACAAACATATTAAAAAATATTAAGGTTTGTTGGTTGAAATTTAAAGGAGGATTCAACTATACAAAGAGATTTCTACACAATCTGTAGGAAAACTAACTACATGTAAGCTTCACAAATCTAAATCTGTCAAAAAAAATTGGCAAAAGTTCTCAAAAAACTTACTCAAAAGTCCATTATATATCTTCAATGTATTATTAATTATTCAAAAAAAGTTTGATGGTTGTCGATGTGACAAGCTGCTGTCACAAAATAAGCATTGAAAATGTAGCTGATATCTGACTAGGTTCACAAAAAATCTCTTTATGTGAAAACAATGTGAGTGTACATCTTAAATGTTATTACACAAACATTCAAAAATGTATGTAGACTGTGGATCGAACACAGTATGAAGCTGATTAGATAAAAAAAAAAAAAAGTACCCTGTTGTCATGTCCAGCCGATCTTGACCATACAATTTTTAAAGATAAGGTTTAAACCAAACCAAGGGAAGTACAAGATTGAAGATCTAACAATGTTTGGCTAAATAGCAGACCAAGTATATATGTTATTTGTGGTGTTTAAGAAGATCTAACAATGTTTGGCTAAATAGCAGACCAAGTATATATGTTATTTGTGGTGTTTAAGAAGATCTAACAATGTTTGGCTAAATAGCAGACCAAGTATATATGTTATTTGTGGTGTTTAAGAAGATCTAACAATGTTTGGCTAAATAGCAGACCAAGTATATATGTTATTTGTGGTGTTTAAGCCCTGTTAAGCTTTAGCTTACCTAATGAGGAAATTCTGTCTAAGAGTTGTCATATGATAAGATGTATAAAATAAAAATCTATAATTATGACTGCATGTAAGGTTTATCATTGTTTACAAAGGAGACAATCTGGTGATCTGTAAAGGATTCTATCTATATGCCGCCATAATTCATGTACTGTATTACAGACCGATTTCAGGCTGACTAACAAAAGTACATTAATAACCTAGTTGTCAGAGTGGTCTAGATCTGAGGTGCTGAAATTGCAATGATAAGACAAAAGTCTGGGTTCTAATCCCAGTAACAAAATTTGCCACCACAAGTTGCCTTTCAGGGTCTAACTTTAAGACAAAGTACAGTCAAAAAGGTATATAAAGGTAACTCTAATGACAAAAAAAATAACCTTTTAAGAGAGGTGACTATGGAAAGGAGCTTTAAAATACATAGTTAATTCTACAGACAAGAATAGGCTGATCTGACATGACAGGTTTTACCATAATAGAGTAACCTTGAAAGCAGGTTTGACAATATATAGTTATATAGGTCAGGCAGCTCAGACACTTAGACTTTCATTTTTTCTTTAAAAAAATTTTGACAGCAATTTTTTAAATTAAGAAACATCGAAACAGAAATAACAAGAATGTGTACCCAGTACACGGATGCCCCATCCTCACTATCATTTTCTATGTTCAATGGACCGTGAAAATGGGGTAAAATCTCTAATTTGGCATAAAAATTAGAAAGATCATATCATAAAGAACATGTGTTCTAAGTTTCAAGTTGATTAGACTTCAACTTCATCAAAAACTACCTCGACCAAAAACTTTAACCTGAAGCGGGACAGATGGACGAACGGTACGATGGAAGAACGAACGGACGAACGAATGGACGCACAGACCAGAAAACATAATGCCCATAAATGGGGCATAAAAATAGGGCATAACAAGAATGTGTCCCCAGTACACGAATTCCTCACTCGCACTATCATTTTCTATGTTCAGTGGACCGTGAAATTGGGGTAAACCCTCTAATTTGGCATTAAAATTAAAAAGATCATATCATAGGGAACATGTATACTAAGTTTGAAGTCGATTGGACTTCAACTTCATCAAAAACTACCTTGACCAAAAACTTTAACCTGAAGCGGGACAGACGGACGGACGGACGAACGAACGGACGCACAGACCAGAAAACATAATGCCCCTCTACTATCATAGGTGGGGCATAAAAAGAACATTGAATGAATATCAAACGAAATATATTGTACTAAAAAACTGTTTCAACATGCAGAACATTATGTCACATGTCAATGAGGCAGTGCCAACTGAAGTCAGGTTCATTGCTTTTCTGTCTACATCAAATGCCAAATGTCATGAATAGTTGAGGTAAAAATCATTATCTTTCTAAGTTAATCCCCCAAAAAACACATATAAATTAACGTGAATTGGACAGAAATGATAAACAAATGGAAATGACATGAAATTTGCCAAGTTTCTTTCTAGCACAAGTTTTGCACTAAAGTTGAAAGCAATAACAAGAAAATTGAGCCTAAACTACCACATCAATGAGACAGCAACTAAACACTACAAGCAAACCTAAAAAAGGATTCCATCCTGGTGAAAAGCCTCAATTTTTATAGGCCTATATTGCAGTAGCCCAAATGAGTATTAGTTTGAATACAAAAACTTAAAAAAAACTTTGGAGGCCTGATTACTATAACAAAAAAATATCATCAAATGGCAAGGTTTAACTAACTGTCTAGGTTCAGTGTTGTTGGGTTGCTGGTGTTACTTTTTAATTTCTATATTTAGAATGATGCATTTTGATTGGTGTGGTACATTATAGGTCCAGTTTTTTGTACTTGCTTCATGTAAATGTATTTCTAAATATATATCCTTAGAAATTAAGGAAAATATCAAGCACCCATAAAGGCTTCTTTTGTTTCTTTCTCAAATTTGTTTAATTATCATCAGTACGATATATGCTGTTGATGACACTGGGCAATAGAGGGAGCAGTAATTATTCCATTTTATTCTCAAATAAAATACAAAAGCCCAACCTTAACAGCATCTGAGTGAAATCATAAGAGATGCTGAAAGGGAAGGAAATTGGGAAACCAAACATGGATTTTTAAAAGCAAGAAGATTTCACTTCCACTTGTAATTCAAAAAATTTGAAAACCAGAAGTAGGTGTAGGTCATGACATTGGTAAAAAAATGACGATCTATCCTTATCTTGTGATTATTGTTTTTTTTTTCAATAAACTTATTATAAAGTATACTGTAGATTCATTATTATTAGTTGGATACCAATTTTCGTGGATTTTGTGAGTACAAGTCACCTATACTTACAAAATCCACGAAAATTGGTAAGGTGAACCACGAAATTAAATGTTCAACAAATCACAAATTTCTATAGTTGTATATGAAAACTTTGGTACAACCACGAAATTTAATATCCGCAAGCAGGTAACTTTTCCTTAATCCATGAAAATTGGTACCCACGAAAAAATAAATCAATCCACAGTACATGTAAGAGTATCTAATTTCCAAATCTTGGTAAATGGAATTTACAGGTCAAAATGGTTTGAAATACTCTCATTGAAGGTCATCACTTGGTAAATCTTGAACTAGATAATACTTAAGTTCCTATGTGTAGACAATTAACATGGTCAATGAGGAAAACCTATTATCTAATAATTATAATGAACACCAACACAGATACTTGTCAAACAAAGCTTATTTATGATTAGGAAATGATTTTTTGTAGCATAAAACATCACATTATGTTTATTTGCAAGATAATATCATTCAATGGTCTGGATAAATTTGAGTGTAAAGAGATCAAATGTATTCTTCTATCAAAATAAGGGTGAACACATAAAAATTTAGGGGCAAACTGATGGAAACACGACTAAATTATTGATATATCACATATACTATACAGGCAACAAAAGGTAACAGGTGACATGTGCATAGATGCCAACCCCCTTTTGACACAATCAGTAACAAACTTTCAAATTTTCCGTATTTTTGAAAAGTTTTCAGTAATCATTCATAAACGTGCATTTACCAATAAAAATTACTGACGAGTGGTTGCAAAGTGATGTACACTAAAATTTGTCATTTAACATGTTGTCTGTAGTATGTATTCCATTCAATAATTGTTCAGATGTTCTCGACTCAAACATTTTTGTTTTGTCAAGGAGAAGTAGAGAAAGAGGGAAAGCTACTTAATAAAATGAAGTTTGCCTCTTCGGAAGTCAGTTATTTACCCAACAATAGGTTGATAACTCCCGAGAAACCGGAAGCATTACATTGGCGTTTCCTAAATACTGGACCAAGACGGAAAAGTAATGATAAAAATCCGCGTTTTACAAAATTGAACGTCGATGATTGGGAATCCGTAACTATTCGACTTTGACCGTAATAGCGTAGTTTTTATCGCAAAATCGGAAAAACTACGGAAAAATCGTAATGGTTGGCATCTATGCATGTGCCAGAGAAGATGTGTTAAGCTTACAAAATGAGAATAGACCTTCAATTTCCTTATGGGGGAATTTGTATTATGAAACTGGAAATTAACATGCTTCCTATAGACAAGAAAGGAACAAACCTTTAATAATTGGAAGTTTGAAGTCCTGGCTACAAAATCTGTCCAGTCACTCAACTGTTTCTCCTTCTGTCTGTAATTCTCTCTAATCTGAAATAAAATAACTCCGTCATAATACATTCCTTGTCACAAAAATAATAAAATATAGGGCAAAATATAATAATATGATTCCTTCTATAATAACGAAATATTCTTTTAAAAGAACAGAGCACCAAAGTTAAACATGAAAGAAATCCATTTTAAACAAGGTGTACAAAATCAGGCATTTCAAACTTACTTTAATTTGATGAAAATTTAGCAAACTTTCCATTGGATATATATACAACCATGTATCTCTACAGCCATGTGAGAAATTAGTGATTTTGTAGTCTCTCATCAGTCCAACAATTTTTACTTGAAATAACAATCTTACCTCTGCATAGAATTCCTGTTCATCAAGGACATCTTGATTTTGTTGTGCTTCCAGTAACTCTATCTGAGTACCACAGACAATCTGAGCCCTCTCCTCTATACCTCTAGATATAGCCTCTATAGCCTCCATGTCAGGGGTGACTGGACGTACACCCTCCATCTGTAACTCAGATATCACCTCAGTCCATACCTCTCCAAGCTGAAACATTCAGATACTTTTTATTTACAATATATTCAACTGGTTACCTGTCCAATGTCATACCAGTAAGCAACTAGATGTGAAAATATCATGTACTATATACTTATTACTTTATTTATTGATCATGAAGGGTTAAAAATATATTTTTTACCACTGATTCCTAGTATAGAAAGGCTCAGTAGACAAGTTTTGCTGATAATCAATGTATTTTATTGTGACTGATACATGTTGATATGTACTTTAAGGCATACCTTCAAATAAATGAATTTTAACAGCTTATTCCTTGTATAGAGAGGTTCAAATGACAAATTTTGTTGATAAGCTAGGTGACTGATATAAGAAGATATGTAAACTTAAAAGGCATACCTTCAAATCCATGAACTTTTCTATGACAACCAAAGTCACATGATCTTCAACTGTCAGCCCAGGTAAATCTGTGAAACCTAAAATAGAAGATTTAAAAATAAAACCAAAAGAACTTCATGAGAGTGAAATAAATTGGAAAACATGACAAGTGGCTCTGTAGCTTCTCTACTGGAGACCAATGACTCTAAATTTAGCTACTAACTTTCCATGCCTACTCAACTACCATCCCGAAATCTAGTATTGCACTCTGTGAAAGTCAGCATGAAATTCATGTTTTATCTCAAATTTTACAGTTTTCATAGTTTTTTTCAATGCTAAATGATATGTATATAGTTTAATCAAAAGTGTTTGGCTTTATTTGCTTACATAGTTCATATAAATATGAATAAAAAGATATATAGGTACATATCAATAAGACAGCAATCTGACAACACTATAACACCTATTGAAATATCTCCACATTTGAATAAAGAATAAACGATATTAAGATACCTGCCTATTTTACAGAAGATGGAGTAAAGTTTAGCCATCATGTTTTCTGATTTAGACACCTACCTATTTTACAGAAGATGGAGTAAAGTTTAGCCCTCATGTTTTCTGATTTAGACACCTACCTATTTTACAGAAGATGGAGTAGAGTTTAGCCCTCATGTTTTCTGATTTAGACACCTACCTATTTTACAGAAGATGGAGTAGAGTTCAGCTCTCATGTTTTCTGATTTAGACACCTACCTATTTTACAGAAGATGGAGTAGAGTTTAGCCATCATGTTTTCTGATTTAGACACCTACCTATTTTACAGAAGATGGAGTAGAGTTTAGCCCTCATGTTTTCTGATTTAGACACCTACCTATTTTACAGAAGATGGAGTAGAGTTTAGCTCTCATGTTTTCTGATTTAGACACCTACCTATTTTACAGAAGATGGAGTAGAGTTTAGCTCTCATGTTTTCTGATTTAGACACCTACCTATTTTACAGAAGATGGAGTAGAGTTTAGCCATCATGTTTTCTGATTTAGACACCTACCTATTTTACAGAAGATGGAGTGGAGTTTAGCCCTCATGTTTTCTGATTTAGACACCTACCTATTTTACAGAAGATGGAGTAGAGTTTAGCCATCATGTTTTCTGATTTAGACACCTACCTATTTTACAGCAGATGGAGTAGAGTTTAGCCCTCATGTTTTCTGATTTAGACACCTACCTATTTTACAGAAGATGGAGTAGAGTTTAGCTCTCATGTTTTCTGATTTAGACACCTACCTATTTTACAGAAGATGGAGTAGAGTTTAGCCCTCATGTTTTCTGATTTAGACACCTACCTATTTTACAGCAGATGGAGTAGAGTTTAGCCCTCATGTTTTCTGATTTAGACACCTACCTATTTTACAGAAGATGGAGTAGAGTTTAGCCCTCATGTTTTCTGATTTAGACACCTACCTATTTTACAGAAGATGGAGTAGAGTTTAGCCCTCATGTTTTCTGATTTAGACACCTACCTATTTTACAGAAGATGGAGTAGAGTTTAGCCATCATGTTTTCTGATTTAGACACCTACCTATTTTACAGAAGATGGAGTAGAGTTTAGCTCTCATGTTTTCTGATTTAGACACCTACCTATTTTACAGAAGATGGAGTAGAGTTTAGCTCTCATGTTTTCTGATTTAGACACCTACTTATTTTACAGAAGATGGAGTAAAGTTTAGCCCTCATGTTTTCTGATTTAGACACCTACCTATTTTACAGAAGATGGAGTAAAGTTTAGCCCTCATATTTTCTGATTTAGACACCTACCTATTTTACAGAAGATGGAGTAAAGTTTAGCTCTCATGTTTTCTGATTTAGACACCTACCTATTTTACAGAAGATGGAGTAGAGTTTAGCCCTCATGTTTTCTGATTTAGACACCTACCTATTTTACAGAAGATGGAGTAGAGTTCAGCCCTCATGTTTTCTGATTTAGACACCTACCTATTTTACAGAAGATGGAGTAGAGTTTAGCCCTCATGTTTTCTGATTTAGACACCTACCTATTTTACAGAAGATGGAGTAGAGTTTAGCCCTCATGTTTTCTGATTTAGACACCTACCTATTTTACAGAAGATGGAGTAGAGTTTAGCTCTCATGTTTTCTGATTTAGACACCTACCTATTTTACAGAAGATGGAGTAGAGTTTAGCCCTCATGTTTTCTGATTTAGACACCTACCTATTTTACAGAAGATGGAGTAGAGTTTAGCCCTCATGTTTTCTGATTTAGACACCTACCTATTTTACAGAAGATGGAGTAGAGTTTAGCCCTCATGTTTTCTGACACGTCTACTATTGATTGACTTGGGATAGTGGCAGGTAATGATACAATGCCTTGTTGTTCCTGCAGTACCCCCATCAGCGGTCTGCTAACGTTCTTAATGGAGCCATCGGATGCTCTCTGAACACCCATGTCTTTCTCCTCATTTCTCCAGATTTCACAGAATAAATGGGCAGCAGTACAGTTGCCCTTTCCTCTCCACGACAAAACATGATGCTGTGTTTTAGGGTTCTCGCACAAGTCTAGCAGACAGCCCAAGATGATGTTATGCATGTTTTTAGGACATACCTTTAAAAAATAAAGTATCATTGAGAATAACGAAATCTTTGCTTGTTTGTCCGAAGATTGATCAGTACATATATCTATATATCGATCCCTAACATCACTGAAGAGACATTTATTGTCGAAATCCGGATCTGGTGTATAAAAAAATGTTGACACCTCATGTTTGTGGTATAACATCTCTGCCGCAAGTTCATTGTTTTTTTTTGTTTAGTATTAAATTTATATTAAGATCCATTTTGTTACATCTTGTGATCAATTTAATTGGCAATCGACAATGGCAGTCAGCAGGGTTTAAGAACATCAGTTGTTCACCCTTCTACAACGAAATTTGTTTTACATGCACACGTATAAAAATTGCGGTTTTTATCCAACGCAATCATTATAAGGTTTGAACGTAGTTTTCAATTTAGATTTGTTTATATATATAGATATTGATTTTCTACTGTTATAAACATTTCAAAACATTTGCAATTTCTTGTTCTCTGTCTTGTACAGCTTTAACTATAATACCAAAAAAAAAACAATCCTGACTTATTCACTATATACATTGTAATATCATGATTTGATTGGAATTTATTTTATTCTTCAAAACTTTTCTTTTCTTTGACAGAATTAAGAAACAACTATTTTCATTATTAACTAAATACTTTTAAAAGGATTAACTTAAACCAAACAAATTTGGATGACATTATATTTATATTCATAACATGAATTGTTTGCAATTTTTATAATATCTACACAATTTTTTTCTATCAGAAGCATAAATGAACACATTATGATCCATTCTTTCAAAATTTTCCTATACTAATGTAGAAAATGACGATTATGTTCAAGACTTTAAATATTTCCTTTTTATTAAAATGTGAAACATTATTCTTTCAACTTCACTGTAAGCAATTATTCAAGTTTTTAGCATTTTTTTTCACAAATTTCAAAAAGTAATCATTATAGGAATATTTTCTTTATCCTATACCAATAAACTACAGTTGAAACCAGTCTGCAGTAAAAATCTTGGGTCAAACCAATCTTTTTTCTAGACACATACTATAGACATAATTTGGTGAAATACCAATAAAAGATCAAAGTATCAATAATATTTACATACCTCTAACAAGTCAATCAGTAAAAATACACCTTCTAATTCCATAAAAAATTCTTCTGTTGTGTAACACCCAATTATTGAACACCTGTTCAGGTAAAAATCAAACTTTTGAATTAGTCCCAAAAAATTATCATGTAAACAAACCCCTTTAAAAAAAATGCCAAACTTTTTCTTTGAAAATAAAACAGAAGTCAGACATTCAATAGTATATGTTAATTTGCTTCAACTGTTTCCCTTATGATTTCAGCATCAATAGATGTAAAAGTATTATTTAGTGCATTCAATCCATGTCTTGGTAAAAAAAAAACTTTAAATAAAGGGTATTATACTTTTCTGCCAATATCAAATATGATAATATTTTTAAGTTAAATTCTATCAAATGCTAATTCTGGTGGAATTGTCTTTTGTTATGTACATTTTCTCTCAAATAATGATATATATGATTTCCTCTAAACACTTAATTAATTTCTTTTCCCATTTCATGAGAACTATTTTGAGTAATATTGAGAGATAGGGGAGATAATTCACAATCAAAATATTGATAAGTAAAATAAAACAGTCCATGCTTACCATACACAATCTACAGCAGCTAACAACAGTCTATGGTGACCTAGTCCACTGTTTAGCTGTCGACTGTCTGTCCTCAGATAATGTATACAAACTTCCACACCTTGTGTACCGAGAAGTTCCTGTTGAAGTACAAAAGTAAATGTATAAATTATATTGAAACCATTAAATCATAGAAGTTTAAATTGTTTATAATAAAATGCACCACTTTCAAGTAAATATGAAGAGACATTTCAGAGATATGTTTGATATAGAATGAAAATGTTGTAGCAGTGATTGCATGACCACCAACAAAGTCCTGCTTTGTCACAGATGATTTTAATGTTAATCTCCAGAAAGTCTCCTTATTCCAAGTACATGTAGTGCAAATCCAAACTTTCTCCCTTTAGATTATGAAAGTTGTAATTTAGGGGAAGTGAATTTGCAATAAAGACCATAATTAAATACATTTGTTCTGGTGGTTGAATGATTTGACAACATATCATAAACTTCAAGGTGGCCATTCATTGTCTAAAAGATTTTATAAGAAATTAACATACCTTTCTGTGCATATCACCTTCACACAAACAAGATAAAATAAACAACATGTCTGACTGCATCTCAATATCTATAGCGTCGTCACTGTCTTTACTTTGTGTGGCATTGTGGAGGATGGCTGAAAGATGAAAAGAACTTGTTACTTTGTAACATATTCAGAATGTAGAATATTATATTTTCTCTGTTTTAATTTAGACACACACATACTGTAAAATGTTCTATTTCATCTGTTTTTTCTTAGAAAAATAGATTTTACATCAAATATCTTCAGCTATTATTACACTTTCCATTGTCTTTTATATCAAATAATGTAAGAATATATCTTAATACACTTCCTTTATTGTATGCTTTTATTTTCTTGTTGTACAGGTTCACAAAAATGAAACGATAACATATGACATATTCATGTTTTTTTTGGTCCCTCACAAATATTATCCTTATAAATGAATGCAATTGATAAGTTCCATACTTGAAATCTGATTAATGGCTCCTTGGTCAGCCAGATCTTGGAGAACTGTTTCTTGTCCTGTAGAAACAATACTTCTGATCAGGCGTAAACAATATCTCATCTGAGCTCTCTTGTTACCACGACCACCAGTTCCATGGTAACTGTTACCATGACCACCAAAATCCTCTGTAAAATTAAATACAATTATTTATATCATTAAAATATAAATTTATAGGAGAAAACACAAAACTTTGTAAATCGTTGGGTATCAATTTTTCATGGGTTTCATGGGTACAGCTGAACTACAAATTCAATTGTTTAACAAATTACAAATTTACTATGGCCTTTGTATGGGGAGATTTACAAAACCATGAAATCAAATATTCATGAAAATGCAAATTTTTCTCAATCTATGAAAATTGATACCCACAAAATAAATGAATCCACAGTATATAAATTAAGGACTTTCTCTCATATATGGTATTAAGTCTGATAGCATTAACTTGATTTATCAAAATTTTAGGTCTTTGATTCCATATTTTCTGTCATCGACAATACCAATATGCTAACCTGATCCAGTACACCATTCTAATAATAACAGCAATCTGGTGCTTCCTTGGCAAATCATATAATCCTCCAGCATCAGTGGACACAGTGAACAGAGGGTACCTAAAGCATGAAGCTGTATTTCCTCGAACTGGGCTTGAGACCAATCTCTCGGACCAGAAGTTTTCTCATTGGCTCGTACATAAGACATCAGTGCTAACATCAAATGTCCTTCTGATAAAACCTAGATATATAAATAACAATATGTTAAAAGACCTGTTACATTCCGGGTCAACAAAATATAATTCCTAGACAATGCATGATCGAACTTGAAATAATTTTCTGTAAAGTGATATGAAAAAAAATGTTTTTCTATTGTGCAAATTTTGTCTACATTTCCAAATAACTTGTTTACCAGAACAAGGATACACTTGCGTAATAACAAGAAGTGTTTATCTTAATGTCTACTTTGTGGGGAAAAAGCCTCTGTACAGAAATGGCTGTAAAAAAGACTTTGTATAAAGATTGTTTGTCCACTGTTATATAACTAGCTGTAAACAACCTTTACAGAGACATTCTTTTGTAGTGTTACTTACTGGAATGACTGTTGAGTCTTTACTTAGAGATATCAGGATGTTAAACAATAATTTCTTCAATTCAAAGTCTTCATGGTTCTGCATCAACTTCAAATGTTTGACCAGTGCATTGTGGCTCTTCACTGAAATTAGATAAACAAATGTTAGACCAGTGCATTGTGGCTTTTCACTGAAATTAGATAAACAAATGTTTGACCAGTGCATTGTGGCTCTTCACTGAAATTAGATAAACAAATGATACCACACACAAAAAATAAGATATGTATGAAGATTTTTATTTTGAATTTCAAGTGTATCAAACACTTCTGTAAGCAAAACTACCATCTAAATCTGAAGTATGTTTTCTTTTTATAAGTATTTAGTGTCATCAACAAGATCATTTTTTATCAAATGATGGCTGAAATATTAAAAATTAATGTATTTTCCCTTAGTCCCATTAATACAGTAACATTAGCTATATGACAATACCTTCTTGAAATGTTGCAAATAAAGTAAGTTGTTTTGCAAATCCAGTCTCTATAAATGGAGCATTAGGGCAGTGAGTGGCTACGAGGGAAGATAAAACCAGTAAATCATTCCTTAGTTGTCTGTCATAATGGCTGTAACCTTGTGTTAGCTGGTAGATAAATGCATCTCTCAATTGGCTGTAATACACAGAAGAAAAAATAAATATGCAATATGGTTATCAATTGATGGACTGCATTGTAAAAATGTAATTATTTGTATCATGTGAGAGTTCACATCTCACAATAAGAAAATGAATGCCTTAAAACCCATGTCAGTTTGGTTTTCCAATAATAATTTACAGTCAATATTTGTGCAGACCAGTTGTATGTGATAACCATAGCGATGACTTCCCTATGCAAAGTAAAATCATATTAAGATTAGAAATTAAACAAGATGGTTGCTGCCTCAATGACGAATTTTTTGTATAACATAAAGCACTTCATAAAAAATTGGAAAAACATTAGTCTAAGACTTAATGTCTAAACTATTTCATAAAATGTTAGTGAAATATTTAACTAAAAAAGCTACTAGTGGTATGAGCAAATATGCTTACCTGATACAAACAAAATTATTTAGCTGTGCTGATAGTGGTGCAGGATCACCATTTTCCAATAGATTCCATAGAATATTGACAGATCTAAACAACAATTGTCCTGAGTGATCGGGGTCCATCATACGTGAACAGATACGATTTGCTGCACCTGCTCGTAACATCTGATCACAATTCTTTGCTGAAAAATAATATGTTAGACATTAAAATGCGTAATTCAGATATTTACATTTTTCTCACTGATATACATAGTTAATATGGCTTCTACTAACGAAAGCTCCATTTGGAGTTAATGTGTTTAGAGACTACTTATGTCAGTACACCTTTCCTATATTGCTTGATGTTACATTATAGATATACTGTAACTATCTTTTTTTTCACATTTAACATTATGTTCAATTCCTAGTACATAATATTGAAATTTGGTTCATACTGAATTTGATAAATTGATATACATGTATATGTTTAACTTAGTTAAACTCTTAAATATCTCTATCCAATTTCATTATTAAATTGTCCCCTTTACCAATTATAAATTCATTTTTAATGTGTTGAAAATTGTGTAAAAGGACCAGTCCACCATTTTTTCCCCCATTTAATAGCCATTTATTGCTAAAACCATAAAAACAATATTTGTTTTTACATAACCTCATTTGTCTTTATCATCACTACCTGATTTGTTTGAAAATTTCTGTAGCACAGTTAAAATACCAAGCTTCATGTCCAACTCATTCTCTATCAAAGCCAGGGACTGTAAATATAAGTTATACATTACAAAATTTCAAAATCAGATTTTAACATACATGCTTTCACAATCACATATATATTCAATTCTGAAAATAAATTAGTTAATATTGTTTTGGTGTACATAAGGATTTGTATTATAGTGTACATTATAAAATTAACCTTAAACATGGTAGAGTTTTACTTGATAACATGTCCAGTTGTAATTAACCCTATTGCTTTGGGCTACATTATTTTCTCTCCAAATTTTTCAAATGGAAGTTATTTGAAATAAGGTGGTATATCTGGTAAAAATGTACATGTATAATAGAATCAAGAACAGCTACACTGATCAAGCTAGAAACACCTGCCAAAGGATATGATTCTAAATTTTTAGCTGGCACACTTAAAGTAAAATTTACCTTTACTAATGTTTCTGATACATCACTGTTCTCTATGATGTTCTGGTTATAAGTTAAAGATGTAGCCTTGTGTTCTGTAAAATAAAGATTAAACCTGCATTCAAAGGGAGACAACTAAATGTATTCTCTAAAATTAAAGAATAAAGTCCAGTACTTTCTATGTGCTTATAAAAAGATTGATTACCACGTTTCCCTTGTTATTTATTTACACTGCTGAAATCTAACACATATGTGCTATTATCGCTATTTTACAAATTTTCGTTTGATCTAACTGACTTATAATTTCCTTTCTAAACACAGTAGAGTGATATGATATATTGCTAGAAACTAAGGTAACATGTGGTGTTGTCAATCGAATTAACAACGTTGTCATAGGATAAATAGCGATTAACAGATTATCAGTGGTCATCTCATCTCGATTGCTTTTCTCACTTTCGCCGTACTGGCTAGAGTGAGAAAACCAATCTCATTGAAATGACCAACAATAATCTATAAATATAAAATTCCACAACCAATACCAATCATAAAATTCACAACTTGGTTTTACTAAATGTATATGTAAAATTCATAACCTCATTTCTCAGTACATTACAAAACTCATAGGTTTTATGTTATTTTGTGTTAAACTTCAACTGAATGCGCTATGTCTGTTATGTCTTAATCATTGTATTTAAGAACTTACTTTGAACATTCTGATTCTTTGGTTTTTCACTGTAGAAACCATGTAAAGTAGAACAAATCTGTTTCCTGATGTCTCGACTGGATACTCTCATCATATAACCTGTTGGTATATACAAACTAATATAAATCATGGGAGACACTGAAATGATTTGGAGAGCAAATATAAAACAATAAGGACAGAAAAAAATAATATGCACTTTCCTGGTAAACACATTTGTATACATAAAAATAGACAGTAGATTTCAACAATTTTGCTTGATATCATATTCAGTCCTACATTTATATCTTACTTATATACTTAGTTGTGAACATCTCATATTTGTAAAAAATCAAATGATTTTACATTTGTTAAACAAGGCTTTATTTTTTATTTATGAAAAATATGTAACACAACAATTTTCCTGTATTTCACTGTTATACATGTACTAATAAATTATTTTAAATAAAATAATGATAAATCTATGATAAAGTTTTGCCCACCTAGTTGTGATACAGATTCTGTAACTATTTGTTCATACACCAACTCATCTGATGATTTCTCCTTTAGGAACGGGTAACTACAAATCTTTAATATATCCACAATCAACTGTTCATATAATGGTTGGTCAGGCATTCGGTCAGCACAAGTATTCAATATCTTACAAACCTGTACCAAGTCCTTCATAGGCTGTTATAGAGTTAAGGACTCATACAAAATACAAAAAAGACAAAGAAATCTACATCCCAAAAGTTATCTCTCCCCATTAAAGAATTTAACTTTCTTTTTTGTCAAAATGGAAAGAGTGAATATACACATGTAACCCTATAATGTTCCAAAGTAATATATCAACAAATAACAACTATCACTACTTTTATGTGTGATATTCTATATCTTGACCTTTTGATTCAACATGTGTATGTTATACATAGCATGATAGGTGTTTTTCTTGGATTTTTTAGAGGCCTTATAAATTAGTTAGATGTTGAGTGGTATCAGTAGTTGAACTACTATATCACTAGCCTGTCAATACTGAGGTTGTGAATTCGAATCCTGCATGTGACAGATGTGCTTGACTCTGATCTTGATGGACTTGGCTTATCTGTTTTCCTACCAAAGGTTGTGGTTCTCGCCACCAAAATAAGCACATTATAGTGCTAAAAGTGGTGTTAACAGTAATCAATAAATCTTGTTGTTTTATCTTTATAACATTACAAACTTATACAAAGATGGGTTATAATTGCAAATGAGACAACTTTCAAACAGTGTACAAATTGAGCAGATTTCAGAAAATTATCATTGAAAATGTTAATTAGACATTACAGTTATAAAAAATGTGTTTATAAAAAATACATTATTTTATAAAGCCTGCCTATACTAATTGTTTGTACAAATCAATTCTAAAAAGGATACAAATCCCTTCTGGTAGTGTCTGACTAATCTCTGTAATGCATTAACATGTCGGTCATACAGCATAACCTACAAACAAAAAAAGATGTGTCAGAATTCAATAACATTATATATAATTGGTAATCCTATGAAAAAAAGAATATAATTTATATGACAAAGCACCAGTTTATTTCAATCAGTCAAAAATTTACCAAACTATTAAGACAAATATAGAAAAATTTGTTTCAGAGAGAAGAAACAGTACATTTGTATTAAACTTAATAAAAAGAGTGAAAAATAGTCCAATTATTTGTCTAACTTAGAAGAAAACAGATCATTAAATTAATCTAAAGAACTTATTTCAAAAACAATTGTGTTATCTGCAATCACTGGACACTTATAATTAAAACTTTGTGGAATATATCTAACAGTCTTTTATATAGTTATGTGAGATCATAGATAATATTGATCTTATGGTATTTATGTCGTGTGAGACAGATAATATTGATAAATGTAAAGATTTGAATAAACAAGTGGATTTCATTAAAATTGTCACTAAACCTACCGAATGTGGATCTGTTAGAAGCTTCACCACTCTGTTCAAATTGATAGGCTGTAGTTTAGCACCCTGAAACCAAATAATATCAGATTATATTAGACTATTAAAGAATATGTACATTGTATTCAGTCAATATAAACATTTGATATTTCATTTCGATGTAAAAAAAAAAAGGCTTTTACAAAACAGTAGTGAATTGTTCTGTTGTGTAAATGTCACACTGCCCATCAAGGGCCCTTAATAGAACAACTAGACATAATTGATATTGGATCAATCTATGTTGACCCCACTGTGAATAATGTGTGGTATTTTTTATAATCTTAACCATCAGGGTTGGCAAAAACCCGGGTTTTATGAGTATTGTCCAGCCCAGTGGGAAATACTGGGAAAACCCGGGTTTTACTGGGTTTTAGTGGGTAATACTGGGCAATACTGGGTAATATAAAATATTTGTCTGAATTTTAAAGAGGATTCAGTGATAAACACAAATGCAATACATTTAATAAGATATTTATACCCTATTTTGTTTGTTTAGCATTTGTCTAGATTGGCAAACTGTAAACATGGTAAATAGAAAGCAAATAAATCATTTTTTTTTCAAATGAACATAGCTCCTATTAAGAATTAACAATTACATGTATTAAAGAAACATCACATTTAAATAATGTACATGTACTGTCACTAATTAATAAGTAATTATTCAGATTATAACACAGATTTGTTTATGTAACAATAATCAATCCTTTCAATTTTATAAGTGTTTATGGCATGACCCTGTAGGGTGTTTATTTAGCAATATGAATGCATAACAATTAAAATTAACAATTCACTTAAACACTGCAATAAAATGCATTTTTCAAAGTTTGGATTATTGAAACAATACTTGGTAATTAAAAGGTATCTTTAAATGTGCAAATCTTGTATTCTGCCTACATATAAAATTAAGAGAGAAGAGAATGAAATTGAATTTTCTAGAAATGACTGTCAATGGTTATCTGTATAAAAAGTATATGTTTAGCTGTTATATTATGAAACTATAACAAGTCTTTACTATTTTGTGTTAAAATAAGCTTAAAAAATCATATTGCCCAGTAATGCCCACTATCACCCATTTCTGGGAGTATTGCCCAGCCCGGGAAAACCCGGGTTTTCCCGCCCGGGAATTCCCGGGTGGGTAATACTTTGCCAACCCTGTTAACCATAGAACATGGGGTTGTCAATTTAAATCAAAGTTTTTGGCCTTGACCTTTGACCTAGGAATTGTGCATACATTATGACACACTCTAATTTGGTTAACATACATGTGTACTGTAATTTAAACTTTAAAATCATAACATTTTTAAAGATAAAGAGTGAACATGATCTTTACCATAGGACATGGGGTTGTCAACTGAAACCAAAGTTTTTGATCTTGACGTTTGACCTAGGAAGTTGTTCATACATTATGATGTTACCATGGGTGTCGGTTAATATACATGTCAAGTATAAACTTCGAAATTGTAATGGTTCTCAAGATATAGAGCAGACAAGTTCTTTACTGTAAGACATAGGGTTGTCAATGACAACTTCAACCAACATTTTGTTAGATATAGAGCGGACACAATTTGTTACGAAAGGACTGACTGATCACTATAGGGGACCACCATTTTGTGGGGCCCTTATAAATATTCTTTTTCAAATTGTAATGATTAAAATCCCTAGAAAAAATCAGAAGGCATCTAAAATAAAATGTGTCAAAGACTACTAATTCATCCTGGTACAGAAAACATATGCAGTATCTTCAAAATACAAAATGTATTAGCAAAAGTATAAATGTTTTATTATATATAAAATACTTTTCACTTATAGACTTAGTCACTAAACATGCTACATTGGGATTTTATTTTTATTTAAAAGGGCACTAGCTCTCAATTTTATGTTCTGATTAACTATTGAGGTGACCTCTGAAGATCTTTGATGGTCTTATTAGCAATTAATAAAGAACTCATGCAATTGGATTTTTCTAGGTCTGTTTAATTTCATATTATATTATAGATTAAAAATATGTGTTAATCATTGTTTTTACCTGTATAAGTATGATTTTTGTGGATCAAAACATCAAACCATTGTTTCACTTTCAATGTTGACATTATTTTTCTCTAAATAACTCAACAGGAACAATTCATGCATTGTCAATCTCTAGCTAAGGGGTTAAAATGAGGTTCACTTATATAATTAGCTAATTTTAAATAAATTGAACCTTACTGACTGCTTAAAGGGAATTATTATTTCACTATCTCACTTACCTAAATGATTGAACAATGAAAAAATCTGATTTTATATTTTTCATTCATATTGTAGCTAGTGCCCCTCTTATATATACATGTACATGTATCACAGAGAAGACAGTGGTTAAAATTTAGTAAATTTCTTCTTTTCCTTCATGCAAGTTACTTTATAAAGAAAAATATAACAATTAATTATTAGAACTTCAAATAAAAGTCCGTGTAATATAAGCCTACTGTGATAATCAAGAAATTGATGTGCTCCCAACCACAGGAGGAAGTTACTGAAAGAAGAAGAAGAAGATAAAAGACTTTTTTGCTGAAAAATGCTGAAGTAAATTTTATTATATTGATTTGAAATATTATTCATTATTTTATTAAGGGGCAGGATTGACTTCGGATGAATTGACTTTAGCTGTTTAGGTGGGATTGGAGATTACTGTGTAAACACACAGCCATTAATCGTTTTTTTACCGAATACTTATAGCATGTCTACCAACATTCCCAAAACATAGTCATTTTGTATATACCTGGAGTAATCCAATGTCATCATCAGTGATAACATGAGCAACTAATGGAATACGTGGCTTGTCCACAATGTTTTCAGTCATTATAATATTTGATTTTGGTGTTAACCCAGTTCTTTGCATGTGTGATGTTGCCATTGTTGCACTATAAACGAGCAAACTAATTTCAAATGTATGTTTTGAGTTTTTCTTTTAGTTGATTTAGTGCACTGATCTGGTCCACTGTATTTTGTTTATCTATTTAACTATCCGTCTGAAAACATTGTCATCGTCCGAATTCTCTTCGCCATATTGAAGGTTGCTAAGTAAACAGGAAGTCCTATAAAACTCCAAGGCGTTCCAAACAGATAAGTGATTTTGGTGGGAAAATTTGAAGGGAAAAGGAATGGGAAACGAGGGTATTTAGCTTTAACAAATTTCAAAAATCTCATAAATATTACTTTGAATATGAATAAAATTTTGTTTGCTTTAATATAACAGCGTAGCTATTTCTACTACAATTAAAATACTTGTTAAATCAATATAAAAAGTTTCCCCAATTTTCCCCCAATCCACTCGGAACATCTCTAAATCTTGTGTAGCTTCTTCGGAGGCTACATACAATGTTTATTGATAAAGCGGATTTTAGTCCAACGAGTATTTACAAAACATTGAAGAAAGAAGAGTAAATAAAGTTTATATCAGGTAAAGAAAATGAAGTTAACTTTGACTAGAAATTCTCCAACCTTAAATATTGCGAAAGCCCTGTCTGATTTTAAGGCTGACAATGACAGTTTAGATAATGTCTACGTTTTTTATGAACATTTATTGTTAATAGATGCATTGCAGTGGATTAAACATGTATCAACGAGGAGTTCTTAATTGGTGGAAATGTAATTTTAATCAAGAGAAAAATGTCATTGGTGTTTTGTATGTTAAATCGTTTCAATAAACTGATAAACAATGATAAAATATTTTTTCAAAATGGCTGCTTCAATTCACAATCACTGAATCAGGTGACCCTCTCAGGGAAATTCCCAAATGGGAATACCCATTTATGCCCATCCCAGAAGTGCAGTATTCTAAAGCTGAAATTTACTTGTTTTCATTAATCATCGTAAGTAAATAAACAATATTTTGTTAATTTATTTTAATGGAATGGTTCATAGATATAGATTAATGTAAATCATTATATTATGAAATTGATCTGAGCACAACTTAACATTAAATAAAAACTTCCTGGTTCATGGAGATAATTTATTTGTACATTTTTTCTTATTGTATTGTTTATCCTTGTAAAGGTTGCTGATGATATACTGTCAATCACTCTTAAATAAAAATATATTATACAAATATAGCCTATATATATACATGTATGAGGTCGATACAATGATATATTGACCTGAAAGAAGTTATTGACTGAGGACCAAGTACGAGGTCGATATATCCTGTATTGACCTCATACAAAGGCTACATTTGTTATATTATTAATTTCCGACCATGTTTGTATCAAAATCGTCATTTAAGTTTGTTGGAACTTTATAGATATAACATTGTCTCCTTGACAATAACAACATATTATACAATTACTGTCTTTTGAAGAGGTAAATATGCGGTTTTATTGACTTTTGAAAAAATGATATTCACTGAGGCCGACGGCCGAAGTGAATATCAGTTTTTCAAAAGTCAATAAAACCCCATATTTACCGAAACAAAAGACAGTAATTGTTTTATTCCATATTCCGAGAAAAGAAAATGTATTAAATGACATACATATACCAAAACAAATTTTTACACGAAACATTTTACCATTACGTTGCATGTAAAAGCGCGTGACGTTTAGCACGGTGAATAACACTTTCTCAGGTGAATATGCTTTTTTATTTAAAATCCAATTCATATAGAGAAACCTACTAAAATAATTCCAATATAGAATAATAGTTGTTATTTCATTTACTTTTTTTGGACATCTTATGTATTTGAAGATTTTTTTTCGTCAAATAATCAATCACAGATATATCATTTGTTTCAAAACGTTAAACAATATCCTGAAATTCATTACATGACGTCACAAAGTAAATTTGTTTTTGGGATACGATTGCTTTAAAGCAATCTGTAGACTTTTACCGTTGACTCAGGGCTCATTCCCTCACGTCAACCGTTTTATTCTAAACATTCAGCAACATCTCAGATTCTTATGATTGTCTTGCTTTAAAAGGTAAAAACAAGCAAAAGGATTGAACATAAACAACTTTCATGTAATGTTCTTCTCATAATCTTCATGTTTGATTTTTCCCTTGACTTATATGCGTGTTTTTAACAACACGGAAAATCAGAATTAAGCAGTATTTATATTTAGTGTTTTATAAATTTAGAAACACGTCAGAGGGAATTCCCCAGTTTTGATAAATGCGAGAGTTCTTTGAATTCCGATAATTCTATTTCTGTCATATAAGAACTGAAGTGGAGTTTTCTATATTTTACCGTTATGAAACTGATACTGTACTCACATAAAGAAATTGAGACTCATTCATCATATCATAAATTAAATAAACGTTCTTGTTCCAAATCGCAAGTCGCGGGTTTGTTTATGTATTAATGCGCATGCGTATAGTTTTCTTGATTTCAAGGGGTATCAGATTGAGTGGTTGTTCTGGATTCCCCGCTTATTAATTAATTTGAAACTCATTGGATTCTTTCTATGTCTGCCTGCTATTGAGGGTTTAATATTGTTGTTGTATAATTTAAAATCATATGCATCATTTAAATTAAAATCAATGAAGTTTTACCTATAACACCCCTTTAGCCGTAATGGAGTCTTCCATATTATCGTTTCGAGTTGTCTCCCTTTCAGAAGTATTTCCCGTCAAAATCGTCAAGAAAAAATTAACTCGTTAGATGTCGATAAACGTCGTATTATATTAAGAACGATCTCAATTTAAACAGAGGAGTGTGTACGGAAGGATTCATGCCCACTGACCCAAAGGAAATTAATAATTAAAGAGTTAGAAATGGGGTTCCTCCTAGAATTAACGGTGATAAGATACGAAGTGAATAGTCCGAGATTACTGGGTACAAGTCAAATCGGCACCCATAGAAAAAGTCAAATCGGCACTTGGTTAAATCGGCATCTAGTCAAATCGGCACCTATTTAAAAGTCAATTCGGCATCCAATAATATTTGATTTAATATATGGGACTGGGAAATGGGGTTCCTCCTAGAATTAACGGTGATAAGATACGAAGTGAATAGTCCCGAGATTACTGGGTACAAGTCAAATCGGCACCTGGTCAAATCGGCACCCATAGAAAAAGTCAAATCGGCACCTGGTTAAATCGGCATCTAGTCAAATCGGCACCTATTTAAAATTCAATTCGGCATCCAAAAATACTTGATATGATATATGGGACTGGGACTATTTAAGTTTGAAATTTAAGTATACTAGCATAAAAGTCCCCCACGGTCCCAGCTTGTCTGGCAAATCAGCCGTCGGACATCAGAGTAATCTCGAACTATGAACTGAAATACCTTCTCTCTCTCTCTCAGTGACTGCTGTGGAAAGTAAACTTGGAATTGATAGCACACAAATAAAACACAATAAGTACATTGCTCGTACACTTGTATCCGGGATTAGCTATTTTTAAAGTTGAGTGACTATTCAGATTTATATTACCGGTACCTTTGCATGTGCAGTTGAATTAGTTTTGAAAATAATGCTATCCAGCTGTACCGACGTCGAAGTAAGCATCAAAGAAAAAAAATATAATAGCCTTTCAAGACGTCATAATTATTTGGACTATCAAGGCCAGGGCTGCCAAAAATGTGTGAGACTCACGCATGTTCATGCTTTTTTGCAGCAGTATCCTTGGATCAATTTTTTCCTCTTTGATCTTTTCTATTTTGGCCAAATCTCACGAATTTGCTTAATGAAAAGTTGGCAGAACTGCTATACATTTGTCAATGAAAACTATATGGCAATCGTATCCCTCAGAGCATTCTGCTCTTTGATTAGATATTCTAAAAATAACCGGTCAATATGCTTTTTGCCGGTCGATATGCTTTTTGCCATCCACCGTTTTCTCTCTACCTTCGAAAAATATAGTTTAACATGTGACTATCCCTAAACGAATTAATAATATAAACATATATCAATTATTTCAACATAATGGTGAATGTGTAAAAGAGACAACTTAAAATGTTTTGTGAGATTTCAACCCTTTCCTATACCTCTAAAATAACCAATGTAGAATTTAAAAAAACACACAGTAATGCACACAGCAAAACTAGTTCAAAAGAAGCCTGGAGTTTGATTTTTAAGAATAGGTAACAAAAGAAACTAAGCAAAATGGCAATGCTACATCAATTAACAGAGGACTACTAGCAGTTACTGAGGTACCAGCTACAGACTTCAATTAAACTGATAGAAAGATTATGTTTTCGTCATATGAAAATCAAAGCACAATCCCTACCATTAATGGTTTAGAATCATACTTGTAACCATCATAAAATATATGAGAAGAACCTACATGTAACCTGTATCATGCCAACAACTGGTTTTAGAATAAGTGTGTTTAAATAACCACAGGTGTCAAAAGATCCGAGTACAACTCCACCCCCACCCCCTCATTAGGCAAACATTTAATAAAATTTATTTTTGGAATACTTTTTATACAAATGCAAAATTTTCCAGCCACATAATGCTATGGTGATGATTTCTACTACAGATCTTTATGAAATTGTGCCACAAGGTTCCACGTCACAAAATAAAGCCTATTAAACATGTTAAAGGTTGTGATTGATTTTCTGGAATTATTGTCTAAATTGTTTAGGAAGAGCCCAAAATAAACATTTTTTTTGTTTTAGGAAAATAACTTGTGAATAAGAATTTTAAATATATAGATATCTAATTATATGACTAAATTCCATACCTCTAAAAAAGGTTCTGATTTATTAATTTTTGGGAATTGGGTAGACTATCATTCCAGAATTATGGCAACATTCTGCATTCATTTACTGTAATTACATAATTATGCAAAAATTGGGGATGAAAATGTAACACATTTCACCAAAATTTGGTTGAAAGTAGAATTTCAATCCCTTTGAGTGAAAACATTTTTTCTGCAATTATTGACATAATCTACATTATGTATCAATTGGTATAAATTGCTTATTTCTTGAACAATTTCAATAGGGTATAATTTAAAGGCTTGGATTCTTTAGGTTTTTTGGGGAAAGACGGCTTCAAGCCGTCAATCCCCAATGGGGTTGACCAGAGTGACATTCCCTCACATCATTCATTTTGTTTTTATAGTGTGGAAAACCCCCAAACAAATCTTACTTAGATTGAAGAGAAGGAGACCCAGAAATGAATAGTTTGACTTTAAACACTTTTTTTACACATTTCCCTTCTGTTTCTGACGAAATTATCGTATCTTGAGCTCTCCTTTACACTATTTACCTTTCTTTAACAGTCCGGAAAAATCAGTATGACGAGATATTCTAAATATATCCAACCTACATTGTATTTTATAGTGACGTCATTCTTGGAATGCCACACTATGCAGAAGCAGGGATATCCTTCACTGGTTATTTAAATCTTTCTCAGAGATCGTGCACTTATTACAAATTGGTATTTGTTAAATCTAAACATAATATTGTTTGCTGTAGATAATTCAAACTTCAACATGCAATACTTTAATTTGTAGGTCAGCAACTTTCAAAATAAACAAAGATCGCGGGGTTACATGAGATAGGGGAGAGAAACGATTTTATTGATTTTTTTCTGTAAAAATTCTGTTTTGAGAATCTTCCTCCAATTAGGAGCACCTTAACTGATGAGTAATTATCCACTAAAATAATTTTAAACACTTAAAATGTGACATTTCATTGGATTAGTAGTCTTCCATTAAAACTAAATTTTGTGTACCAACATAATCATTGTAATGGTAAAAAAAAAAAAAAAAGATAAAAATGTTGCATTTTGTAGTTTCAACCTATTTATTCATAAATTTACAAATATTTCAAATTTAGGATTTGGAAACAAGCTTCACACAGTTTACATCAAACTTATTGTTTTTTGGAAAGTTTGCTATAGCTTGCTATAGCAATAAACTTTCTTAAGGCATCGGCCTAACCGGAAAAGAGACAGCCTAACTTACTTTAGGAAGTGTGTCCTACTTCTAGATAATGTAGTACTGGTGTTTGAAAACTAATAATAGAAAGATGCTTTTGAAATTTTGAGCTCTTCTATTTTAATAGCATACAGCTTGAATAAAAAATGCACTGAATTTTCATCGATAAATCAAATAATTCAACTTCATTTGAAAGACGAACAAAAACTACTTCGCGGATCTGCGCTACGCGGAAAGTAAAATCAATACACACACGAGACAGCAGTTTCTACGTTATGATTTTATCGGTATTCTTCAGACATGCGTCAGATCCATATATGTGTGCCTCCAAACGGGAGTACTACAATCCCGGTTTCAAAGGTTTCCTACCTTCCTCCGGTTGAAGAGAAAATTAATAGCGTGTTTAAAATATTTCATGAATGAACATTTTTCGTCGCTTTATACTACGATTTTTACAAATTTCTATTCAATATGTAAAAGCCCGAGAGTATCGGAAGTATCATGGTATCTCATCTAATCTCGGCCCACAACAAACTCGGACTAAAATAAACTCGGCCTTTTACATATTCGGCATAAGAAATCGGACTATAACAAAAATCGTAATTATACTAATTGCTATTAAGACTCCTAAACAAAGTTTTTGCTCATTTCTTATTATTTTTCTCCTTGGGGTCTATTTAGTTGTATTTTGAGGGGCCAAAAGAAGGGAGGAATTTACTAAAGAACCCTAAGGGATTTTTTTTTAAATTTTCAATAACAATAATAAATTATAAACTTGAAGAAAACAGTAAGTGACAGACACACATGGTTTTCAGTAATGATCACAGGACCATAAAACAAATCAAATTAATTAAATTTAGGTTGAGTCCATGGTGTCACCCCACCTAACCCCTCATGTTTGAATACTTAAAAACAGTCAGATCCCCACTCCTAAACATTATATGTTCTTTATATGTTACAATAAAACAAATCAGATGAAATAAAAGGCGAGTCCCCTGGGGTCACTCTCACCCCCTGGTTTTTTGAGAACTTATTAACAGTTGAGACTTCAACCAATATACCATATATATTATTGTATGGGACAATGAAATAAATCAAATGAAATATAGAGGAACTCCAGAGGGGTCAGTCACCCCACCCATAAACCATATGTATTTTTGTATGTGGCAACAAAACAAATCAAATGAAATAAAGTGGGTGTCCCTTTGGGTCAGCCCCAACCCCTCATGTCTGGGAACTTAGAAACTGTCTAGATCCCATCCCCTAAACCATATATACTTTTGTATAGGGCAACAAAACAAATTCAATGAAATAAAGTGGGAGTCCCTTTGGGTCAGCCCCACCCCCTCATGTCTGAGAACTTGTAAACGATCGAGATCCCCACCCCTAAACCATATATATTTTTGTATAGGGCAACAAAACAAATCAAATGAAATAAAGTGGGTGTCCCTTTGGGTCAGCCCCACCCCCTCATGTCTGAGAACTTGTAAACGGTCGAGATCCCCACCCCTAAACCATATATATTTTTGATAGGGCAACAAAACAAATTCAATGAAATAAAGTGGGAGTCCCTTTGGGTCAGCCCCACCCCCTCATGTCTGAGAACTTGTAAACGGTTGAGATCCCCACCCCTAAACCATATATATTTTTGTATAGGGCAACAAAACAAATCAAATAAAAATAAAGTGGGAGTCCCTTTGGGTCAGCCCCACCCCCTCATGTCTGAGAACTTGTAAACGGTCGAGATCCCCACCCCTAAACCATATCTATTTTTGTATAGGGCAACAAAACAAATTCAATGAAATAAAGTGGGAGTCCCTTTGGGTCAGCCCCACCCCCTGTTGTTTGACAACTTGGAAATGGTCAAGATCCCCTCCCCTTAACCATATATATTCTTGTACTGGACAATAAAACAAATCAAATTCAAAAGAAGGCGAGTCCCTAGGGGTCACTCCCATCCCCTTGTTGTTTGAGAACTTGTAAACGGCTGAGATCCACACCCACAAACCATATATATTTTTGTATGAGAAAATAAAATAAATCAAAATGAAATATAGAAGAAGTCCACAGGGGTGACCCAACCAACTTTTTTTGGAAAACTGATACGGTCGAGATGATCACCCCTAAACCATATATATTCTATTTTATGGGGCAACAAAACAAAACCAATGAAATATAGTGGGAGTACCTCTGAGTCATCCCCAACCCCTCATGTTTGAGAACTTGTAAACGGTTGAGATCCCCAACCCTTAATCATAAATATTCTTGATTTGGACAATAAAACGAATAAAGTGAAATATAATTAAGTCCCTCGGTGTAACCCCACCCCATCCTGTTTTGAGAACTTGTAAACAGTCAAGATCCACCCCCTTTTCGAAAACTTGAAAACTGTTGAAATCCCCACACTGAAACAACATATATTCTTGTACGGAATAATAAAACAAATCAGATGAAATAAAAGGCTAGTCCCCTAGGGCCACTCTCACCCTACCTCCTGCCTGTTTGAGAACTTGTAAACTGTCTAGATCCCCACCCCAAATCATGAATATCACTTTACTAGACCGGACCAATTTGTATTGGACTTTGCTTAATGTCAGGCGACCCGTGGGAATGACTAATTTTGAGAGCTTTGTTTGGGAGACTCGTAGCAGCATCCTGTTACAATTATTTCTTGATAAAGTTTTTTCTTTTTTAAGTAGGAAAAAAAGGT
The DNA here is from genome assembly GCF_963676685.1 of Mytilus edulis. Lineage (NCBI taxonomy): Eukaryota > Metazoa > Mollusca > Bivalvia > Mytilida > Mytilidae > Mytilus > Mytilus edulis. The sequence goes on along the minus strand of NC_092345.1, from coordinate 98,430,727 downwards.
AACCATGCAATCTACACACTATCTATTTGAAATATTACAATCTACAGTTGCAAACTTTCCACAGGTGCTATCCAGCACTTTGATTATTAGTACCTGTTTCCCTGTGATGAGATTTGTAACTGGGAACTTTATCAATGGAAAGTTAAAACTGAATAGATTTTTCAGTCCACACTTTCTTAAGAAAAAAAATAAAAATCTAAGAGTACTGTCACAAAAAATGGAAAATGGCCCTAGTCTGCAGTTCAGTGGTACACAATCAAGATTTCAAAAAATATTGTAGTTGTTGTGAAATGACAGAATTCAGTTGAATTTTAGATAATTAACTATCAACTTTAATCAAATGTTTAGATTTAGAAGATGCAGATGCAGGTCCAAATTGAATCCTAAACTAAGGAAATGAAATTACATTAAACAACAATTGATTTCAATATTGTCAACCTTTCTACATTTTCTAGCTGTTCTCTTTTTTCATTCTTTATATGAAGACTATCAAAAGATACCCCCCCCCTTTTTCCAAAAAAAAAATTTAAATAGAAACAAGGGCCGTCTTTCCCTTCAGAGCTATTCAGCTCTTTGATTAAAATGCTTAATCTAACCATTGCTAACCTTGTGTTTTGATGATGGATTTTGGGCCATATTATCAAATTTGTGAAACTTCTTCGACCAAATTTGTTCTGTGTCAGAAACCTATGCTGTGTCAAATATTTAAACAGAATCTAAATCCAAACATCAATTTTATAAGAAAAGAGAACATTTTCAAAAGTTTGATATTGATGTGAACACTTTCATCTATTCCTGATCACTAACAGTAATATAATATGAATGTTCCTGTACATCATGTACATGATGTAGGGCAAAATGTCAAAATTAGTGTACATGTAAATTGCAGGATAAAAACAATACATTGTATATTATGACTGTAAATGATTGGGAATATAAAATGCTTTTGTTTCACTCAAAACATGAGAAATAAAGGCTTTTGGGAATAACATAAACTGCATGTGTGACTGTTTTATTAAATCAAAAGTGCTGCATTAGTCATGAAAAGATACATGATGTATGAGATCAGATTTTAAAAAGATAGTTTGTGTTCAATAAAATTTCTGTTTTTTTTTTTAAAGGGGAAGTGACATGGATCTTGCTGTACATGGTTCCAAAGGAAAAACACAAATGGTGGTTGATAATGGTAATACATCAAATGTTCATGATGACGACAGAAATGTCCGAGGAACAGGTAAATAAAAATTTCCAGACCTAACATTGTTAGGCTTTTTAGATCAATTATTTAGATATACATGTATTTGCAAGAATGCAATTTGAGAGAACTTTTCATTTTAATTATTGGATAGAATTATTTGCATTATCACAGATGACTCCTAAATTAAATTTTTACTTTACATTGAATTTACACACAAAAAAACTACAACACAAACTAATGCATGTACTTCTGCAAAGGAATAATTTTCAAACATTTCTAAAATTTCTACAAATGAGAATATATGTTTTTTTCATTTACTTTCAGAACTTGATGTATTTACTCTTAGGAATCACCTTTCTGGTGGAAAATCCCTACAGTTATCCTGTGCAGAAGCTCGTGTTATTGACCCCCGGGATGATGAGGATTTGCAGACACTCCAAAGAGATTTTGCAAATCTGAATCCAAAAAGTCCACTTAGTCCCCCTAACCTAGATGTTCAAACAGAGGTTTCTAATCCATTTAAAGTTCAAGACCAGCTTGATGGGAAACCTACAAAAGATGCAAGGAGTGACCCAAGATGTGACCCAAGATTTATTCCGCAGACTACAACAAGAGCTTATCAGCCAACTGACTCTCAACCAAGATTTGGACAACCTAGTGATGCACGACAATCACGTGGTATGGTGGCACAAGCATCAGGTGGTGTCAGACAACCATCAAAAGTCCAGGTTGTAGCCAATCAGACAGAAATCGACCAAAAAAATGTTGCTGCTCAAATACAGAAGCTGGCACAGAGCCACCATGAGCCGTGGAAAGTAGATCTGATTAAAAAAATTGTTAGACAATACCAGAAAGCTAAGAGATGTGTCCCTGTTGCACCAGACACAGATGTAGAGAATACGTTTGAAGTACCAAAGGAGAAACAGTTCCAAGTGCATGTTATTCCTGACGATACACCAGAAGAAGACATGACCATCACAATCAGTGATGATAATTCGTTTCATGACATCCGTCCAGAGAGTAAACCATCAATTGGAAATGTACAACCACAGTTGAGAACCTTGAGTTGTCAGCCCTCAAGTGCTGATACAAATGACATTCACCCTACCAGAATGGCTATAGAACAACTAAATCTTTCTAATTATTTCAGAAAGCATGAATTCATGAAAGGGTAAGACTAAATAACTGTGTTAAAAAAATACAGTGTCAATCTTTTTCTATATAGACAGAAAAATTACAGTCATTCCTTAAATTATTTCAAGAAAAAATTGAATTCAAAAATAGGGCATTATACCTTGTTTGCACTGTCATCTGTCCTTGTAAAGTGTAAGAAGGAAAACACATAATAATTTAAAAATATTAATTTAATAGATTTAAAAGGGGTTAAGGAATTGACATCAAGCATAAATACAGGCTCTTCAGTGTCTTGAGTTATTTGAACATTTCTTTTTCCTAAATTTTCACCAACCTTACTAAATATATATTATCTTTCTATTTATAGATATGTATTACCAGGCACACAGGAATCATTGTCACACTTATTAAGAGTTTATACTACACAGCCTGCAGAGTTAGCTATTGGTTGTCATGGAATTCTGACAACTCGAGTAAGACATTTGTTTAATACTAGTATATTTCGTCAAACATACCACATGAAACCTTACCTTCAACTACTGGACATGCTATAAATAATTCTTATGCAACATCGTTTGTAACGTTCATTTTGATTGGATAATGCATTAATTTTCATAGCATGCAAATTGATGCTATGAAAATGTACGCACAATCACAGACCACATATGAAAGATTTTAAGCGTTTGCTTTAAAGTTGTTTTTCTATCAGTTTCATTAGAATGGAGATAACAATATAGTATTTTAAGCTCCGACGGGTGATTTGATGGTCGCAAAAAACTGTCTACTGGCTCCACTAAAGTTCTGCCAGTAAACTTAATTTGCGACCATCAAATCACCAATTGATGCTGTCAAAGCTTAAAATACAATACAGTTATCTCCTAAAAATAACACTTACAAATATTGTGCATCAGAAGTTCTGAATTGACCTGCATCACAACACTCAAACTTGACATCTTAAAACAAGGGATGTATATATACTAAGAAATGTTAGGAGCTGTATGTTCAAAAAACCTAAAAAAGTAAAGCAAAATTAATCTAAGATCAACTTGGGGACGATAGGGAGTAGGATAAATGATAAACACTTGTAAGTGAACTACTAATAATTAACCTTGAGTATGACTTTTGAATGCATATATTGTCTTTATTGCCACTATCAGATATTTAATGAACCAACATTTCAGTAATAAGTACATATCCATTGGAGATAATTACTGTGCATCATTTATGTCTTTAGTATTCAGATATCTTGTATATTTGAATTGCAAATTGTATAAGTTTAGCTTATATATTTATAACAATTATATAAGTTGTGTTTATATTATTTACAGAACAACCAGCCAACTGAGTTAGGAGAGTATGAGGAATTCGAAGGTTTTGGCAATGGTCATAAATTTATTAAAATTGCTGGTAAGGGATCATATGGCTGTGTCAAACTTTGTCAAGACAACATTACCAGAATGGAATTTGTTAAGAAAGAGGTTAGTAAAATACTTATAATAAATAACTTTCATATATCAAGCTCACCTGGTTTAAAAATTCAGTACTTGAGTGAATATTGTTGCAGAAACTATTCTTTTGTTGTACACTTGGTAAAAATATATGAATTTTGAAACTGATAAAATATAAAATAAGGGCAAAGTTTAATTTCTATTTTAAAGAAAGATTTTGTTTTGCATAACAAATTATTTTTGTCAGGTATGGGTCTTCGTTCATATCTTACAATGGCTTATATATATATGTAGTCACAAATATGTATGATTTTACAGATATTCAAGCAGGATAACATCTTCCTGTATGAAGTAAGAATTCTTAGTGAGCTGCACCACATGAACATTGCTGAATTGTATGGATTTGTATTAAGAGATGGGGTACCAGAAATCCTTATGGAATATGCAGGTTTAATATTTACTGAACAAATTTGAAATACTTTCAGTTTAGACATTCTAGCTCAAAAGATCAAATTCCATATTTCACTAATTAGTTTTTATCAACTGTTTATGTCTTGATTCTTTTAAAATTCAAAGTGTGTTGTTCTTCCCATACTTTTTAATAGATATAAGCTTAATTTTGAACATTTTTAAATTTCAAGAAAATGTGTTTTTGCTGATATGGATAGGTCTTTTGGTTTGTAAGCATTCTTTTTTTTGGATATTTAGTCACTGTACAAAAGTCAAGTCTTTATTACTTTTCCTTTGTTTCCATAGTCAGATCATGATTCTGACCAAAATATGAAATACAGGTATGTTCATAATAACATAAACTACCTGATATTCATACAAATATATTTTGTTAAAATCTTTTTCTCAAGTTCAGTGCCAAATATAAAACAGACATTCATTTGTGTTCCTGCAGAATAACAGTTTAAATGTATTTCAGGAATAAGTCTGATTGAATACACCACAACAGCAGACGCTTCATCTGATGATCTGAAAGAAGACAAGATTATTGATATGTTATACCAAGGATTGTCTGCCCTTGAGTATCTTGACAGCAAGGGGGTCATTCATTATGACATTAAACGTAAGTTGTAAAATAGATAAGATCAATAAGAAATATGATTTCAAATAAAGGTTTTGACCTAGATTTCAGGTTTCTCTGAAAATTGAAAGTGACAGAAGGAGCGAAGCAACATGGTGTCATATTGAAACAAATTCTCGTTCATCACATTTTGTTGAATAAAGATTTCATGCTCTGAAATTGTTTTTATTGAGCATGTTGTCGTCACTTTTTGTACTTCAGTCCATTTAAAAAAAAAGGTTTGAATATGATTTTAAGTGTTCCCTGTGGAGTAGGACCTTATACTGTTACATTACTACTAACAATCAATTGTAGTACTCCAACTCACTAGTATATATTTGATTGACAGATAAAACCTTGAACATACAAAGAAAGACAAAAGTTGTATGTTTTCCTATCAGTTAATCTAGGTTAAGAATTCAAAATCAGCATCAGTTATTATTGAATCCATGACAACTCTTCCCACTTTCTACACCACTCTTGGTTTACAACTTACCCCACTTATGAAAAAGAGTAAAAAGCCTGTTGAGTCTTCATCTGCCAACTCGCCCTGGTGAATACAATGTATAGAAATTTCTCCACTTATGGAAAAGGGTTAAATTTAAAGGGATTTTACCCATTTTCATAAGTGGGGTGAGTTGTATTGATACCTTATTGTTCATCATATTTTTGGGGGGAAATTTCATGATTTGTTTTATTTGAAATATTTTACTACCTAATTTAATTTGTATGATTTTTATTCAGTTAATTTTTTTCAAATATCTATTTCAGCTGAGAATATCTGCATTCTTAAGAAAGAGAGTGACATCTGCCTTAAAATAACAGATTTTGGATCCGCCAAGAAAGTGACAGAACCACCAGACTTCATGGGGTGTACAGTGGAGTACCTATCTCCAGAACTAGGGATCCAGTTAATCGCCTCTAAGTACCAGTCAGGAGTAATGAATCTATTTAACTATGATCCAGCAGATTTTATTATATCTACCAAGTCAGATATTTTCTCCTTGGCATTGTCAATTATGTTCATCTACAGAAGGGGACATGTGGTTATCTCCCTTTTCAACAATGGGAAGATGTCTTACAATGGCCTGGATGCTGGCACCATTAATAAACTCAGACAGACCATACTTGTTTCTGTAAGTCTTATACTAGTGTTATTAGAATTACCTGCTTTATTTTGTTTAAAATTTGATCTCAATAAAGATTTTTTTGGCAGAAGTGACTGTATCCCTCAACTCATGCTGCAGCATTTTTGTCTATATTCCACAACATGGTTCCTAAAAACTTAGACAAACAGTACTATATTTTGTGTGCAAACACATCTTAGAAAACTGCCAACATGCCATATAATGAAGGTAACAGACCTGTATATCAGGGTTGGATTACTCGGTATTGTTTTATTTGTCTTAAAAGTTTTATTTATTGCATCATTTGAATTTTCTTTGACCAGTTTTTCCATCTTCCTTCCCTTCTCCTTATTTAGTTATTGTAATGTCATCTTTCATACTATGGTTTCAGATGATAAATAGAAATGGTAGTTGGTTAGTTACAAAACAGCAGTAATTTGAATAATATAAATTTTATTTTCATTTCAGTTGGCAAAGAACCCGTCACTAGTTAAGACTTGTTTGATACCTGATGCTTGCTGTAGTGAAATGAAATGTATCCTTAAAGATATGGTGGAAGAAATCCCTCATCAAAGACCTACAGCTACACAACTTAAAAACACAATGGATGGTAAGTCATGTAGTTAATAGGTTTATTTCCTGTCTCATTGATAATTACCCCACAACTTATTCAGATGAATAAAAAAAAAATCATGGCTATAGATTTATTCAAACATGATATAGAAAGCAAGAAAATAGTTATTTATAAACAACCATGTTTTATGATACTGTACACACTATTATTATTGTTTCTTAAGTTTGAGTATTCTGTTTGATCTTCACTTTATGATTAAATTTATGTTGGATGTTGGATTTTGACATTTTAATACAATCCATAAGTACTTTGGTTTCCTTATTATTGTTAGTAAATAAGTCTCCTTACAAATCTTTAGAAATGTTATGCTTCATTGATTATTCATGGTTCACTTGTACCAACCAATTCCCATCTTCGCTAGCTAAGGGTTAGGATTAACTTCCTCTCTCTCCACCCTTGACAGATTAAACCAACATTTGTGATAACAATGTTGCGCCATTTACTGGTAGATTAAAGTCACACCTATTCCGAATACATTATTCTTGACCAATAGTAGCACTTTAACTCTTGAATTTGGAGGTAAAAACATGGTAGCATCTAGATTCCACACATTTGGGAAAGCAGGTTGACATTTATGCATTTGTGCAAGAAACATACATTAAAACTTCTATTAGTCGATTTAAAACATTCAAATTGTCACTAAATATAGTTGTATGTTTAAGGATGTAAAGACTTGTTGCAAAATAAGCACTCTGCAATTGTTTACATACACTTTCTACATTTACATGTGATCATGTTATCAGCGCTTTTTAATTGGATGCAACGAGTTTTGACTGCAACCAATGAAAATCATTACCTTGTGTCTCTGAAATTCTATCTCAATCAGCCAAGGGTGGAGAGGAGGGAAGTGAATCATAACCCTTGACTAGCGAAGATGACCAATTCCATGAAAATTGGTATCTTGGGACAATTAATGAATCAGCAGTATTAAATACCGTAGATACTCGCTTATAAGTCGGAAGTTTGGGAGTAAAATTCAGAATCCAGAGAGGGGTACCGACTTATAAGCGAGATCCCGAGACCAGAGGAAAAATCCAAGCTCGAGAAAAGTGGTCAGGAGTGAATTTCCTGGTCAAAACTACGTTGGTGATTGCCAAACCTACATAATTCCTTGAATAAAAAGTTTTTGTTGAAAATAAATGACTACAATACTGTCTTTGTGTTTTATTTGTACTTTGTTAACTTTTTTTCTGTCAATTTGTGTTAATTTCCGACTGTTTCCGGTTTGTGTATTGATTTTCATGGTCAAATGGTTTGTGCATAAACCCAAAAGAAAGAGCCAAGAACCAAAAATGAAAACGAGATAACAATGTACCAACTATGTAAAAGGATGTATTCAGCGGAGTTATATATTGTGTCATTATTGTGATATCATGAAATCAATTCAATACTTATAAATCATATAACAATAATCAAAAATAATTTTAAGATTCATTCCCAAGATCAAAATAATATTCATTAAAATGTCAGGTAAACACAAAGATTACAAAATTGATTGGCAAGCCAATATAATCCATTGATAACCCCTAATTAAGAGACAAAGAGTTGTATTCACTAAAGGTGTGAAAAATATCAGTGATAGGTGAACAGATGACACTAATGAGTTGGAAGTTATTTTAATATAAAGTTGATTAGCTTCACTTATTTTTTTTAATCCTTTAATCATCACAATATAATAAGAATTATGAAGTGTACATGTTCTTTTATACACTGAGTTATGTGTGCTGTGAAAAATATTGATTGACTTTAATTTTTTTCAGGTTCATATTGGTTTATGTTCGCTTTTCTCAAACAATTGGTTGTTAGTCATACCCTACAAAATCATTGATGCATTAGGCCCAAGACCACAATTAATGACCCCGCTTTTCGTTGTTCACGAATATAGTTCCCCTTAATTATAGTGTATTTTTTCTTTATTTTTTTTCTTTGCCTTTTTCATTCATTTGTTAGTTTTTATGGGGTGGAAATGAAAGAAGAGAGGTGAAATAACTTTTTGTTGAAGGTATTTTAACTGATTTTAATATGGAAAGAGTGATTAGGTCAAGTGCAAAAAGGTAATATTTTCAGTTTTCGGAACATCTCTTGACTTGTCCATAGGGGTATGGATGTGTATTGGCTAAAATTGTAAGTTACATCAGAGCAATCTTTCTGAATTTTGGATATGTTTTTGGACTAGTAATATACATTACACACACAAAAAATTTGACAAAAAGATTAGGTCCATTTTTTTTAATGAGACAAAAAGTTATAAAGAACTAATAGAGGAATTAATTGTGGTCTGTGGCCTAAGAGGCGCATTTCAGCAAATTTTGAATTTATACTTTGACAACTTCTCTGAATGATCTATTGGTATTGATTTGTCAAACTATATGAGAAGAAATGATTTCCACTTTTATTTGATAGAAATTTGTAAAAAAAGTCACTTTTCAGCTAATATGCCCAAAAAGTAGCTTTTTCACTTTTTTCCACATTTTTGCAAAATCAGCATCCTTATTTTTTCTCTGACAATTTTTTTCTGATACCTATTTGTGTTTGTGGTATTTATTTCATGTGTTTTACTCATTTGTGAACTCTGAACACAAGGAAAAGTGGATAAAAGCATAAAAAGAGTATAAAATGTGCTGTTTTGATAGTCTAGGTCTAGCGGTCCGTACGAAGCAAGTGAAATATGAAGTTCTATGCACTTTAAAATTGTATTTCTTTAAACAGATTGCACTGAATCTATATGAAAAGCACTTATTGCAGGTTGTTTAAACTTGTCTGTTTCACAGAATACCTTTATTTTCTTCTGCTGGATGGCTGGTGGTTAAAATATTGGCATTTTAAGACTGAAATTCCATGCAGGTTTTAAACAGTAAATTGAAAAAACTTTGCATCAGACCATACTTTCTACATATACAATTAAAAGCAACAGTCTTGTTACATCCAGGCTTCAAATTTGATCATATCTCAGCAAGGATTTTGGCAAAAAGAAGCATATTTCCATCTCCAATATCATTTATATGCAATTAAATATGGAAATATAGGGAACGGCCTAAATTGACAACTTGTTATTTTAAGCTTGACATTGCTTAATACCATGTAAAACTCATGTGTTATGCTTTTTGAAACTTATATTTACATGAAAAGAACATTTATGATATGTTAAATGTTTTGTTTTAACTTAACAACTTCAAAAAATTGTTGTTAGTGGAAAATATTGCATTTCATATAAGGCCTCGCTTCATTTGAAAACCTCTATTTTTTGGCATAGGCACATATAAAATTACTTTTTGTCAAATTTTTATAAGTCTCATACATTAAGTATGCTATCATTTACTTTGAATATATAATATCTTACACATTGAGACATAAAAAAGTGCAATTTGGTGTTTTGGGGAAATTTTTGAAGCCAAAATTTGAAAGTTGAAATTTTTCTATTTCAACGTCTCAATTCAGCAACTAAAGTTGAGATATAAAAAATGCCACATTTTCTATAATATATATCATATGGCTTTTAAACTTTGTAAACTGACTTATAATACACTAAGCTTAAATCATGCCAAGTTTTATTGGAATTGGTCAAGTTTTTGGCCCCTAATAGGCCCAAGACCACAATTAATGACCCCGCTTTTCGTTGTTCACGAATATAGTTCCCCTTAATTATAGTGTATTTTTTCTTTATTTTTTTTCTTTGCCTTTTTCATTCATTTGTTAGTTTTTATGGGGTGGAAATGAAAGAAGAGAGGTGAAATAACTTTTTGTTGAAGGTATTTTAACTGATTTTAATATGGAAAGAGTGATTAGGTCAAGTGCAAAAAGGTAATATTTTCAGTTTTCGGAACATCTCTTGACTTGTCCATAGGGGTATGGATGTGTATTGGCTAAAATTGTAAGTTACATCAGAGCAATCTTTCTGAATTTTGGATATGTTTTTGGACTAGTAATATACATTACACACACAAAAAATTTGACAAAAAGATTAGGTCCATTTTTTTTAATGAGACAAAAAGTTATAAAGAACTAATAGAGGAATTAATTGTGGTCTGTGGCCTAAGAGGCGCATTTCAGCAAATTTTGAATTTATACTTTGACAACTTCTCTGAATGATCTATTGGTATTGATTTGTCAAACTATATGAGAAGAAATGATTTCCACTTTTATTTGATAGAAATTTGTAAAAAAAGTCACTTTTCAGCTAATATGCCCAAAAAGTAGCTTTTTCACTTTTTTCCACATTTTTGCAAAATCAGCATCCTTATTTTTTCTCTGACAATTTTTTTCTGATACCTATTTGTGTTTGTGGTATTTATTTCATGTGTTTTACTCATTTGTGAACTCTGAACACAAGGAAAAGTGGATAAAAGCATAAAAAGAGTATAAAATGTGCTGTTTTGATAGTCTAGGTCTAGCGGTCCGTACGAAGCAAGTGAAATATGAAGTTCTATGCACTTTAAAATTGTATTTCTTTAAACAGATTGCACTGAATCTATATGAAAAGCACTTATTGCAGGTTGTTTAAACTTGTCTGTTTCACAGAATACCTTTATTTTCTTCTGCTGGATGGCTGGTGGTTAAAATATTGGCATTTTAAGACTGAAATTCCATGCAGGTTTTAAACAGTAAATTGAAAAAACTTTGCATCAGACCATACTTTCTACATATACAATTAAAAGCAACAGTCTTGTTACATCCAGGCTTCAAATTTGATCATATCTCAGCAAGGATTTTGGCAAAAAGAAGCATATTTCCATCTCCAATATCATTTATATGCAATTAAATATGGAAATATAGGGAACGGCCTAAATTGACAACTTGTTATTTTAAGCTTGACATTGCTTAATACCATGTAAAACTCATGTGTTATGCTTTTTGAAACTTATATTTACATGAAAAGAACATTTATGATATGTTAAATGTTTTGTTTTAACTTAACAACTTCAAAAAATTGTTGTTAGTGGAAAATATTGCATTTCATATAAGGCCTCGCTTCATTTGAAAACCTCTATTTTTTGGCATAGGCACATATAAAATTACTTTTTGTCAAATTTTTATAAGTCTCATACATTAAGTATGCTATCATTTACTTTGAATATATAATATCTTACACATTGAGACATAAAAAAGTGCAATTTGGTGTTTTGGGGAAATTTTTGAAGCCAAAATTTGAAAGTTGAAATTTTTCTATTTCAACGTCTCAATTCAGCAACTAAAGTTGAGATATAAAAAATGCCACATTTTCTATAATATATATCATATGGCTTTTAAACTTTGTAAACTGACTTATAATACACTAAGCTTAAATCATGCCAAGTTTTATTGGAATTGGTCAAGTTTTTGGCCCCTAATAGGCCCAAGACCACAATTAATGACCCCGCTTTTCGTTGTTCACGAATATAGTTCCCCTTAATTATAGTGTATTTTTTCTTTATTTTTTTTCTTTGCCTTTTTCATTCATTTGTTAGTTTTTATGGGGTGGAAATGAAAGAAGAGAGGTGAAATAACTTTTTGTTGAAGGTATTTTAACTGATTTTAATATGGAAAGAGTGATTAGGTCAAGTGCAAAAAGGTAATATTTTCAGTTTTCGGAACATCTCTTGACTTGTCCATAGGGGTATGGATGTGTATTGGCTAAAATTGTAAGTTACATCAGAGCAATCTTTCTGAATTTTGGATATGTTTTTGGACTAGTAATATACATTACACACACAAAAAATTTGACAAAAAGATTAGGTCCATTTTTTTTAATGAGACAAAAAGTTATAAAGAACTAATAGAGGAATTAATTGTGGTCTGTGGCCTAAGAGGCGCATTTCAGCAAATTTTGAATTTATACTTTGACAACTTCTCTGAATGATCTATTGGTATTGATTTGTCAAACTATATGAGAAGAAATGATTTCCACTTTTATTTGATAGAAATTTGTAAAAAAAGTCACTTTTCAGCTAATATGCCCAAAAAGTAGCTTTTTCACTTTTTTCCACATTTTTGCAAAATCAGCATCCTTATTTTTTCTCTGACAATTTTTTTCTGATACCTATTTGTGTTTGTGGTATTTATTTCATGTGTTTTACTCATTTGTGAACTCTGAACACAAGGAAAAGTGGATAAAAGCATAAAAAGAGTATAAAATGTGCTGTTTTGATAGTCTAGGTCTAGCGGTCCGTACGAAGCAAGTGAAATATGAAGTTCTATGCACTTTAAAATTGTATTTCTTTAAACAGATTGCACTGAATCTATATGAAAAGCACTTATTGCAGGTTGTTTAAACTTGTCTGTTTCACAGAATACCTTTATTTTCTTCTGCTGGATGGCTGGTGGTTAAAATATTGGCATTTTAAGACTGAAATTCCATGCAGGTTTTAAACAGTAAATTGAAAAAACTTTGCATCAGACCATACTTTCTACATATACAATTAAAAGCAACAGTCTTGTTACATCCAGGCTTCAAATTTGATCATATCTCAGCAAGGATTTTGGCAAAAAGAAGCATATTTCCATCTCCAATATCATTTATATGCAATTAAATATGGAAATATAGGGAACGGCCTAAATTGACAACTTGTTATTTTAAGCTTGACATTGCTTAATACCATGTAAAACTCATGTGTTATGCTTTTTGAAACTTATATTTACATGAAAAGAACATTTATGATATGTTAAATGTTTTGTTTTAACTTAACAACTTCAAAAAATTGTTGTTAGTGGAAAATATTGCATTTCATATAAGGCCTCGCTTCATTTGAAAACCTCTATTTTTTGGCATAGGCACATATAAAATTACTTTTTGTCAAATTTTTATAAGTCTCATACATTAAGTATGCTATCATTTACTTTGAATATATAATATCTTACACATTGAGACATAAAAAAGTGCAATTTGGTGTTTTGGGGAAATTTTTGAAGCCAAAATTTGAAAGTTGAAATTTTTCTATTTCAACGTCTCAATTCAGCAACTAAAGTTGAGATATAAAAAATGCCACATTTTCTATAATATATATCATATGGCTTTTAAACTTTGTAAACTGACTTATAATACACTAAGCTTAAATCATGCCAAGTTTTATTGGAATTGGTCAAGTTTTTGGCCCCTAATAGGCCCAAGACCACAATTAATGACCCCGCTTTTCGTTGTTCACGAATATAGTTCCCCTTAATTATAGTGTATTTTTTCTTTATTTTTTTTCTTTGCCTTTTTCATTCATTTGTTAGTTTTTATGGGGTGGAAATGAAAGAAGAGAGGTGAAATAACTTTTTGTTGAAGGTATTTTAACTGATTTTAATATGGAAAGAGTGATTAGGTCAAGTGCAAAAAGGTAATATTTTCAGTTTTCGGAACATCTCTTGACTTGTCCATAGGGGTATGGATGTGTATTGGCTAAAATTGTAAGTTACATCAGAGCAATCTTTCTGAATTTTGGATATGTTTTTGGACTAGTAATATACATTACACACACAAAAAATTTGACAAAAAGATTAGGTCCATTTTTTTTAATGAGACAAAAAGTTATAAAGAACTAATAGAGGAATTAATTGTGGTCTGTGGCCATTACGTAAACAACACATGGCTAATCTGAAATCAAACAGTGAACAAAACAACAGGAATAAATACATCTTTATTATTAACAGCTATATAAATTATCATAATCAACATCAACTAAATTCAAACCAAACAAACATTCATTCAGAAAATGAATATAATTCCTGGATTTGCATTGGTTTTAACGGCGTTCAGTAACTGTCAGCTGCAAAAAAAATGTCCAAATTTTGTCTGACTTATACGAGGGTCAAGACTAAATCCTCAGAATTTGGAGCTGAAAAGGGCATCCGACTTATAGTCGGATCGACTAATAGGCGAGTAGCTACGGTAGTCCATAGTTGATTATAACATGATTTCTGCTGTTGAATCAGCTCGACTAGAGGAACATAATTACTGAATTGAATGCTTTCTAATTTCAGACGTACTTAACAGGAAGAAGACACCAACAGTCATGCCATTTTTCATTAGTTCAGGATCGTTTAATGAAGACAAACATATGAATCTCACAAGACAACTTAGTTCTAAGAGTGCAGCAGGACAGAATACCAGTTACACAGGAGCTATGAGAGGAAACAGCATGACTTTCAAACGGAGAATATCCCGAGATCACAGTTCTCTCCCTTATGGCTATTCTACACCACAGAAAATGGAGACCAATGATGTAGAAGTTTTACCCTATCTTCAGGAAGTGGTTCCCAAGTTTACACAGATGTGAATGAAATGATTTATCACAAGATGATGGATTTTTTAAAAAGTAAATAGGCATAAATATTCTTTACAAACAATTAAATAGTTAAAAATTTAGAAAAAAATTATAAAAGTATAAACAAAGCAATTTTATAATAAAACAATAAAAAAAGAATAGGAATTATGAAGTTATTTTAAATTTTATGTAATGTTGTACAGGATGTTGTAAAATTTCAAACTTGACAAGAGTTTTGTTTTGGAAGGATGGAGTCTAGCTGGTACTAGACCTGCTTTTGCCTTTAGGTTAGGTTAAAATAAATATTGTATTTAAATTTTAAATCTTTTTATTGTTTAAGAAATTTGTCATCTTGTAATTAAAGATACAGAGACAATCACATTGGAAAAGTATATTATGTTAGTTTGCTAGTGGAAATATTATGTGACACAGAACTGAATATGTAGAATTGTAAAAACAGATTTATATCATTTTCATACTTTCTTTTTATACCATTTTCATAGTTTCAGCAACACCAAGTTTGGAGACATACAGTTACTTACTTCTGTAAGTCTTGACCTGTGCTTGCTTTGAGATAATGAATATTGGTTTATATATATATATATATACCATCATTTTTTGTAGTCATACGAAAGCCCATTCAAAAATCTCAAATAGTTACAAGTTTTAGACTTTACAAATTTAACAATTCAGCTTCTTATTTGAAATTGAGAATAAGAGTCAAAATGCTATAAAAATAGCAGAAAATAAAGAGAACAGAATTTGTTTAAATTGTGATTTTTGAATAGTTTTCCTTTAATAATCTTGCTATCACTATGTCAATATGTCATGTTGTTATTCATACATTTTCTTTTTCTTTGGCCTCACAGTATCATGTTTAAATTTTACTATTATACTGTATTGAACATTTTAAGATAATCACAAAATTCAGTATTTTAATGCAAACTTTTAAGAAATTTTATGCAACTGTCATACAAGTGAGAGGTTTAACTAACTATAAATCCAGATTTAATCCACCATTTTCTTCTTAAGAAAATGCCTGTACCAAGTCAGGAATATGACAGATGTTATCCATTTGTTTTTTTGAGATTTTACTTTTTTCTAAGACATGTATGTATTTCCAACAACAAAACATTAACAGGTAACTAGAGGGATCAAGAACTTTAGACCAATAAATTGTACCTTAATATTTGTTTCCGTGCAATTATATTTCATCAATAAAAATCATCACATCCAGACTTTTTTTATCTCATATATATTACTATTACAGGAAGTACTTCTATTACGAAACATTAGCACTTGGTCGTTCATATGGACAGTTACAGATCTAGAACACCTTCCCAACTTAGAAACTAGCAACTTTACAAGATTTAACACTAACACTTAACCTGGAACAATTGAAAGTCACATTCAGACAACCAAAAGCAATGCTCTATATTAAAAATGTTCTCAAATCAAATAGAATTAATTACAAAATCTCGGCATAAAATCATGCAGGGATCTCCATGGATGAAAATTGAACCCTGGAGGAACTTTCACCATTACAAACCGTGTATACGCTGTACAGTGTAGCGCGATCGGAAGTATTTTATCCCTCCATACAAGGAATGGTGAACATGCTAATTCATTGCTTATTGAAATTATATTTATTTGAATTTTCATTATAGAATTAGAAGTGTCAATATGTTCATTTATTGCCGTTTTTAACCATTCAAATACCAAGTCTTCATGGTCCCCCCTAAGTCGAGAATGATCAAAAGCTGTCATGAAGGTCCCCATGTAGATCTCTTGTATTTTTAGCTCACCTGGCCCAAAGGACCAAGTGAGCTTTTCCCATCACTTGGCGTCCGGCGTCGTTAACTTTTACAAAAATCTTCTCCTCTGAAACTACTGGGCCAAATTACACCAAACTTGGCCAAAATCATCATTGGGGTATCTAGTTTAAAAAATGTGTCCGGTGACCCGGCCAACCATCCAAGATGGCCGCCATGGCTAAAAATAGAACATAGGGGTAAAATGCAGTTTTTGGCTTATAACTCAAAAACCAAAGCATTTAGAGCAAATCTGACATGGGGTAAACTTGTGTAACAGTTCAAGATCTATTTGCCCTGAAATTTTCAGATAAATTGGATAACCTGTTGTTGGATTGCTGCCCCTGAATTAGTAATTTTAAGGAAATTTTGCTGTTTTTGGTTATTATCTTGAATATTATTATAGATGTTCAGCAAAGTAATATTTACAAATAAGTCAACATGACCGAAATGGTCAGTTGACCCCTTTAGGAGTTATTGCCCTTTATAGTCAATTTTTAACCATTTTTCGTAAATCTTAGTAATCTTTTACAAAAATCTTCTCCTCTGAAACTACTTGGCCAAATCAATCCAAACTTGGCCACAACCATCTTTGGGGTATGTAGTTTGAAAAATGTGTCCAGTGACCCAGCCATCCAATCAAGATGGCTGCCATGGCTAAAAATAGAACCTTGGGTAAAATGCAGTTTTTGGCTTATAACTCAAAAACCAAAGCATTTAGAGTAAATCTGACATGAGGTAAATTTGTTTATCAGGTCAAGATCTACCTGCCCTGAAATTTTCAGATGAATTGGACAACCCGGTTTTGGGTTGCTGCCCCAGAATAAGTAATTTTAATGAAATTTTGCTGTTTTTGGTTATTATCTTGAATATTATTATAGATAGAGATAAACTGTAAACAGCAATAATGTTCAGCAAAAAAAGATTCACAAATAAGTCAACATGCCCGAAATGGTCAGTTGACCCCTTTAGGAGTTATTGCCCTTAATAGTCAATTTTTAACCATTTTTCGTAAATCTTAGTAATCTTAGTAATCTTCTCCTCTGAAACTACTTGGACAAATTACACCAAACTTGGCCAAAATCATCATTGGGGTATCTTGTTTAAAAAATGTGTCCGGTGACCCGGCCAACCAATGGCCGCCATGGCTAAAAATAGAACATAGGGGTAAAATGCAGTTTTGGGCTTATAACTCAAAAACCAAAGCATTTAGAGCAAATCTGACAAGGGGTAAAATTGTGTAACAAGTCAAGATCTATCTGCCCTGAAATTTTCAGATAAATCGGATAACCTGTTGTTGGGTTGCTGCCCCTGAATTAGTGATTTTAAGGAAATTTTGCTGTTTTTGGTTATTATCTTGAATATTGTTATAGATAGAGATAAACTGTAAACAGCAATAATGTTCAGCTAAGTAAGATCTAGAAATAAGTCAACATGACCAAAATCGTCAGTTGACCCCTTAAGGAGTTGTTGCCCATTTTATTCAATTTTTAACAATTTTCACTAATTTGGTAAATTTTTGTAAATTTTTACAAAATATTTTTCACTGTATCTAAAGGTCCAGGTTTATTATAGATAGAGAAAATTCTAAGTACCAAGAATGTTCAGTAAAGTAAGATCTACAAACACATCACTATCAGCAAAACACAATTTTGTCATGAATCCATCTGTGTCCTTTGTTTATTATGCACATAGACCAAGGTGAGCGATACAGGCTCTTTAGAGCCTCTAGTTGGTAATTGTTATGGGGGTCAAAATCATATGATGTGGAAGCTTATTTTTCATGGACACTGTCAAATTCAGAACCCATTACCGGTATGGCTGATTTGCAGCAACAACAAAACGATTCGTACGGGTTATGTAAAAGGTTAAAGAGATTTGTAAAGCAAATGAAAAGGTTTTTAATGACTTTATCTGACAAATTGATGCTGTGCAACATGCATCTTTCGAGTCTGAATAGAAACCGGAAACGCGGATGTATCAATTTGATTGTAATATACGAAATGAATTCGGAATTACGATACGATATTTCTTTACAGGAAATATTTATAAGTTTTTACTTTTAAACTTTTAAAGTCATTTTAAATTATCGTTACAGCAGTACTCGAGTTATTTGTGATGAAATAATATTTACTGTTTTGCGTCTTATTTTGTACTTCTTAAAAAAGGGGGATGCTGATTGCGTAAGTCAAAATAAAGCACGTGTTCGACTTGTTAAACTGTTTTCTTTGTAACTGGATTATTAATTTATTTATTTAATCCAAATTATCATAATCATTTGCTGAAACTTAGTTGATTAATTCGACAAATGGATCGTCTATCCTCAGATAGTATTCTCCTGTCTGGTTTGTTGATCTACCTGTACAAGCTCAGATACAAGTGATTAGCGATCTTAATCCGGATATCCCTCAGTCGTTAGAACTGTGTTGGATTATAACACAAAAAGCCTGAGGGTTATGCAATTACATGCATTTGATTATAATTGATAAAAAAAAATGGCGTCGGGCTACAAAAAATGGTGAAGTTTTGAACGATGGCGGAAGACAATTTAACGATGGCGCAAGATAATTTAACGATGGAGCGAGTCATTTGACGATGGCGCAAGACATTTGAACGATGGCGGAGCGCCATCGTTAAACAGGCCATGGAGATCCATTTTAAATGGTAAATACTGGTATTTGTCATCATTGGCCACATTGATAAATTCACTTAATATGATAGTGTGCATATTTACTCTGGTAATACATGATCTTCCTTTCACAAAGCAAATATCTTTACTTCACAATGTATTATGATGAGCTTAAAGATAACTGACTGTATGCTGTCCTATACTTTAATATCAGCTGCTGTCCATTTAGAGTTAAAAAAAACTTACATGTTTAAGTTTTGCTTTTTTATTTTCAACATTTGCATTATAGAAAATACAAAAAAGTGAGACATAAATCTATGATAACAGTTTCTTGATTCAAACACGAAATAAGCAAATACTGTCATTTTCATTCTCAGTATTTCATTTTAAAACATTTTTAAACTGACTGAAATTAACATTTTTTCTATAATCGCCAGTTAGATCATTCCATAAAACAGCAGCTGTATATTTAAAAGAGTTCTTACCATTGGTCGAACCCTAGGTATATCTACAATATAAGAATATCTAAAATTATATTTAGAATCTTTTAATACAACTAAAGCATGTGAATATAATGGTGACCATTGGGGTTCAGTACCTAAAGAAGAAATAAACTTGTCAGTTATTTTAACTTTAACAATGAGAAAAACTTTATTTGGTGTATGGAATGATTGTAAGGTGTTTATGTATCACTGGCAGATACTAGAAGCAATAGGTCCACTATGTTTGGAAAATGTCAGTTATTTTAACTTTAACAATGAGAAAAACTTTATTTGGTGTATGGAATGATTGTAAGGTGTTTGTGTATCACTGGCAGATACTAGAAGCAATAGGTCCACTATGTTTGGAAAATGGTAAGTTAGACAATTCCGACTGGTATATTTCGTCTGACCTTGACCTCATTTTCGTGTTCGTAGGTTTGTCAATTTATCAGATACTCTATAGCAATCGGTCAATTATATTTGATGTTTGGAGCGATTGTCAGGTGTACATGTTTTTCTGGCAAGGTTTATATTACCTTGGCCCAATTTTCATGGTTCATTGGTCAATTATTAGATTTTGTCTTTTTCTCGGGCACTAAAAGCGGTTCAACCACCATAGTTGGTGATTGTAATGATTTTATGGTGTACATATCTGTCTGTATTTTGCATTTTATTTGGGGTAAATAACTACCTCAACCAGGTCAATCTTTCTTGTTTTATTCCATTGTTTATGAAAGAAAGGGGGTACCGATGTTCATTATACGAAAATCCAGAGATAAAATTGAGAATGGAAATGGAGAGGGTGTCAAAGAGACAACAACCCGACCAAAGAGCCGAAAACATCCAAAGGCCACAAACGGATCTTCAACACAGCAAGAAATGAGTATGACTTCCCTCCAAAATTTCAGAGGTTTATTTTTTCAAAAACAAGGACACGAACCTTGCATTTTTTCTGCCTTTTTAGTTTCGTTATATATGTACCATCAAAGCATAACAATAATTTAAAAAAGCTTGTAGTTTAAACAGAGCAGTGAGTATCCTCAAACTTGAATTCAGTTTGCTTCAGCTCTATTATACTGTGGACTACAATTATCTATTAGCTGTATTCAAATGTTTAAGTCAATTCCTTCCACATGACAGTCCTTCTAACAATCAAAACGAATATTGCAAGGTTGATCAGATTACATTAAAGAATTGTGTAACACTACAATACATGGAAACTTATTTCTGGGGAGAACCTTTGATCAACACGTAGTATGGTTACATGTCCGTGTCTGTTGAACATTAGATTATAAAGGAAAAATATGTATGAAAAAAACATAATGCAACGTATCATGATAGAAACATTCAGTGTGATTTTGGTAACTATTTCATTTAATAGGTTGCTTAACAATTTCTATTGTTTAAATTATAATAAAGGATCCTAGATGAACAGCATGTCATTCATTCACTGTATTATTTATATTTGTGCTATGTACTCTGTCAATATGCTTATATTTGTCATTTGCATTTTGAATATCTTTTTTTTTATATTCCATTTTGAATATCAATTCCGTTAAGAGCTCTACAAAGATCATAATATGTTAATTTGTACATATCATGCCCCACTCTAAATAAAATATACTTTTACTTAGTAGAAAGTTACAGATAGAAAACTTCATAAATAGAAAGAGATAAGTAACTTACTTATCTCTTTCTATTTATGAAGTATTATATCTGTCTATTTCTATTTTGAGAAACCAACAATCAATCAATCTATTTTGAGATCATGGGTACTGATTCTCAATTTACACATTACACTTCTCATAGAAAATTTTAAAGATGGACTAATTTGGATTAATTTGGACTAATTTATTTAGCAAAAGAAGTTATTACTTTGAAATCAGTATCTAATGTACCAACTTTTTTAGCTGTTCTTTAAGTGTTCCAAAATAGTATCACACTTTTACACAGATTTTGCTTATCTAACTCAATTAAAAAAAAGAAGGCTTTATATATACAATGTATTTGAATGTTGAATATTTTTACATATATTATGTATAATGGATGAATATCAGTATTCTATATTACAAGTAACACTAGTTTTTTACCGTGACATATATTTATAATTCTGTTAACTATTCTAAACCAACATTTCATCAGCATTGATAATACAATTGCAAAATATAATGGGGATGTGCCAAGTTTACATATCAAAGTTAGAGGACTTTTTTTTGTACATCTATAGATAAAGGCAACAGTGGTATACCGGTGTTCAAAGGTTAAACATCGATTGATTTAAAACACAAATCCAGGTAACAAACCAAAACCGAGGGAAACACATCAACGGAATGAGGAAAACAAAGGAACACCGAAGTGCAACAAAAGCAAACTCCAACACACATAGAAACGAACTATTTGATAACAACCGCCTTGTTCCTGACTTGGTACTACAGGACATTGTAATGTGTCAAAGCGACACGAATGGCCCCGTCTCAAAAAGTTGAAAAATCTGCAATTTCAATAACACATGATTGTAGTCTCACATATCAAAAATCAGCTCAAAATCTGGAGTCGTATAGAAAATGTCCGTATAGCTGTGATTTTCAACAATTTCCAAAGTTGTAAACCCTTAATTTTGGCAAAAATTAACGGAACGAAACTTAAACTTGATCTGTAACTAATCATGGTAAGCTTACATGTGATACCAAAAATCAGCCCAATATCTGAAAGCAAAAAGGTCCGTATAACTGAGATTTTCAAAAATTTATCAAAGTCCATAGTCCGTAATATCGGCAAAAATTAGCCGAGCGGAACAAAACTTAAAACTTGATCTGTAACTCATCTTGGTTAACTCACATGCCTAAAATATCACCCCAATATCTGAAAGCGTTTAGAAAATTTTTCCGTATAACTGTGATTTTCAACAATTTATCAAGTCCAAAGCCCATAATTTCGCGGTACGAAACTTAAACTTGATCAGGCGGTTAGAAAAAAACTCAGTATAATGGTTTGTTGCAGAATGGCGGAATGACGGAATTACGGATTTACGGAATGACGGAATGACGGAATTACGGACAAGGGTAAAACTATTTGGCACCGACAACTTCGTTGCGGGGTCATAAACGATGGTGGGTTGAAGCTGGTCTAATGGCATGCCAAACCTCTTGCATTATGACAATGTTAAATATCGCCAATACACTACGAGACAGAAATACAGCACAAACACACGTACATTCATAACAGAGAAACCCACACACAAATTATATAATAGTCGACACAACATGCAAACCACAGAACAACAACGAACATATTCCATCAACGATAAACACCTCAGGATATCAAAAACAGTGAAGCGTTACGTAACTAACATGCAATCTCGAACTCTATATAATTATTTAATGATATTCAATTAAACAATTTTCAAAACAATGATGGTAAGGAAAGGCAATTTTATTTTTATTTTGGACTACAAACGATAAGACATAACAGATTATCAAATCAAAACTATAACGGAAACATCAAAATTAAATCCATGAATGTTTGATGTTCAAAACACCGAGACACGTCGCACAGCAATGCAAATACTCATTTAAAACAGTTATATTCAGGCCTGAATATGTTAATAATGGTATTGAAAAGCAAGTTTATAATTATTTGGAAAACAAACGACACAACACATCATATTTCTTATGAAGAAAGATAAGAAGTTAGCAATATCCTTTAACTTTACTTTCCGCTATATAGATGATGTTCTCTCACTAAATAATACAAAATATGGTGACTATATATGTTGAACGCATCTATCCCGTTGAACTAGAGATAAAGGATATAGCAGATACAGTTAAGTCGGCCTCATATACTTACATCTAGAAATTGACAATGAGGGTCGGTTGAAAACAAACCTTTACGACAAAAGAGATTATTTCAGCTTCCCAATTGTGAATTTTTCATTTCTATGCGGCAACATTCCAGCAGCGCCTGTATACGGAGTATATATCTCCCAAATGATACGGTATTCCCGGGCTTGTATGTCCAATCATCATTAGAACCAAGAGTTCCAAATGGTGAAGTTGAATTCATAAATTTTAAGGACCCATCACGAGTTGGTTGACCGTTATGGAATAACCGTTTTACAGATGATATTGGATATGTTCCTTATGTCGTAACTACAATCCCCTTCCCTTTCCACGAATATGACCTTCCGAATTAGACTATTTACAGGGTTTGTAATAACATGAGTAACACGACAGGATCAACTTACCCTTCTGGAGCACCTGAGATCACCCCAAGTTTTTGTTGGGGTTCGTGTTTCTTAGTCTTTAGTTTTCTATGTTGTGTATTGTGTTCTATTATTTGTCTGTTTGTCCTTTTCTTTTCCAAGTTAGCCATGGCGTTGTTAGTTAATTTTCGATCTATGAGTTTGACTGTTCCTCTGGATTTTTCGACCCTCTTTTATTCAACCGAAACATAACAAAAACGTTAAAAATAAATACATGGAAGTTGGATGTACAAATACCAAAACACGTCGTACATCAATGTAAATTCACTTTAGGTATAAAAGTCATATTCGGTACTTAGCAGACAGACGATATAGATGTTTAACCACAATTTAAGACGTGGTAAAAATGGCATTAGTTAGTTTAGACACAGACACATCGTATAGTTCAACAAATGGCATTAGTTAGTTTAGACACAGACACATCGTATAGTTCAACAAATGGCATTAGTTAGTTTAGACACAGACACATCGTATAGTTCAACAAATGGCATTAGTTAGTTTAGACACAGACACATCGTATAGTTCAACAAATGGCATTAGTTAGTTTAGACACAGACACATCGTATAGTTCAACAAATGGCATTAGTTAGTTTAGACACAGACACATCATATAGTTAGTTTAGACACAGACACATCGTATAGTAAGTTTAGACACAGACACATCGTATAGTAAGTTTAGACACAGACACATCGTATAGTTAGTTTAGACACAGACACATCGTATAATTAGTTTAGACACAGACACATCGTATAGTTAGTTTAGACACAGACACATCGTATAGTAAGTTTAGACACAGACACATCGTATAATTAGTTTAGACACAGACACATCGTATAGTTAGTTTAGACACAGACACATCTTATAGTTAGTTTAGACACAGACACATCGTATAATTAGTTTAGACACAGACACATCGTATAGTTAGTTTAGACACAGACACATCGTATAGTTAGTTTAGACACAGACACATCGTATAGTTCAACAAATTCGTCATGGTATCTTACAGTTTTCGGAGTGTCATTTTTAATCTTTCCTCCTAATAACTCTGTTGGAGCAGTTTCTGCGTAAAGAGCATACTCATGTGTAACTGCAGAGAAATTGGAAATTGATAATTGGGAAGTTGAATTGAATTAATCCCGTTTGTCATAAATTTTAGTGTGAAGTCGTCCATCTGTGTCAATATTGATGAAAAGATCAAGGTATGAAGCAGTCCTACTTGTATCTGTCAATATAATACTTCCATGGTAAAATCCACAATTTCAAGTGCATGGATATATGAGAATCAGATGCAAGTACTGACTGAAATATGGGTTATTCAGGACATTCATCAATATACCTGAAAATTAAAAAAAAAAATCTCCTTATTTCTCAAATTAGATTTATCTAAAAATGAGCGTTTCGTCAGATGGTGACAGATCATTGATTTGTTGTCTGTAAACTTCATATTGTAACATGGATTTTTGTTATTCAGGTAGCTTTTGTGTTGTAAAATTCAGAATAATGTATATACTTCATGAAATGTTAGTTATTTTAATCATTCAAATATTTGTCTCGTATACAAATCTTACTATACAAATCCTTGTTTCAATGGTCTCATTAATCATTTAAAAACAACCAAATGCATAGGATTTTCTTTTAAAAAGGACAAAGACAATTTAAACCCATTGTCATTGACAACAACCAAAAAATGAAAATAAGTCACTGAGGCCAGGACTGGACTATTTAAATATAGTCACTTATTTATGATATGTTAGTTTAAAGTTATTTAAATACACTTATTTATTTTATAGAAGTAAGTCCATCTTTCCGACATGTTTTTTTCTTGTGTCCGACTCGAAGGCCAAACTGTACTTCTTTTAAAAGGCTAATTCAGAGCAGCAACTCAAATACGCTATACGATTTAATAGCTCATGGAACTAGTTGGTATTTGGGACATTTATCAACCTCTGATGGTAGTATTTGAGGAACATCAAACGCGTAAAAGTACTCTAACGGCACAACGATGCCAACTTAAGGGTAAGTTAAAACACACACTCATTTCCTTCTTTTAATTTGAGTTGAATTACAGTAGTGTAACTCACAAACCAAATACATGTTTTACATGGAAAGAAACAAGGGATGAAAAGACACGACAACATAAATGTTTTCACAAAAATACAAACACTTCACAATTTGGTGCGCACGAATATTAAAAGTGCATGTGCTGAATATTTATACAACATCTGTCGTCTTACCAGGTATTTTTTCCTGGATTTTTCTCAAGCATTATTTTAACCAGATGTTGATAAATTATAACTTGAAACTTTTGTCAATTTTAGACTGTTTGTAGGCTGCACAGTTTCTTTTTCGCCGCTACAAGCGCTAGTATATCACAGGGATTTGTCTCTTAAAAACATTCCCATAACAGAAATTAAAGTATCATTTACAAGTATGTTTTTCAGAGACACGTGCCTGTTAAATAGATATGATTAAATGTAACATTACATCATATTATTTATCGTTTTCCTTTCAAGGAAGTTAATGATATATATAAATACCCCTAACTACCCGAATTATATGCAATAGTCGAAATTGACTAGTGAAATATCACTATTGTATGTTCACATGGCCATGGCATTAATTGTGTAACAGGATTAATAGTTCCTTTTATAAGTCATGTGTGGTAATAAATAATATCCTATATACGAATTAATTTATAATATTATATGTCAAAAATCGATCGTTGACATTTGAATATCTAAATAACACATAAAAGAAAAAAGCCGAATTTGATTTGTTTCATTTATGCATCGTTAATAAGAAATATATGATAAGAATAACTCATTGGAAATAAGTGCTTTCATGGGCAATCCTTGAAAAGATGTCAATTTATAAGTTCATCTGAAATTAATGCTTGTTTGCATAATTTAAGCAAAAATGTTTGTTTCCGAATGATATTTTTAATACCACCTGTTATCAATCCTAAACTTATTTTACCTTTTTACCTTTACCCTTTCAGAAAGAGGGTGTATACCTCTTGAAATCTTCAGAAAGAGGGTGTATACCTCTTGAAATCTTCAAATCTGTTTGTCTTTCGGTCCATCCGATGAAATTTTAAAAGTGCCCAAACAGTCTCGTGTGTGATCTTGTCACTAATTATATTTAGGGTTGAGACAAGGCTTACCCAAAATCGATACATTTGCTTCAAGATGTCTAAAACGAAGTTGTCAATTCTGGAAACTGCCTTTATTGTGTAAGGTCTCGATTTTACCCAAAACAATAAGTGACATTGTCATTTTTTATTATTTAACTGACGTGTATAGGTCATATCATTCCATTCATATGAACATGTATGTCATTAAACAAATTTACCTTTTTTTTTAATTTTAGGGGCCAAATAATATAGGTGTTATAAATATCACACCTCCTATTTTTGTTTTGAATTTATACTGTGTGAGGCGTTTTATCAACCATGTACGTTATACTTTACAGGGAGTATATAATTAAGCAACCGACCAACTGGATGTTTGGCAACCAACAATCAAGCAATCGATCCTGCAACTGAAATTGTCTCCTGGTATCTTTATCTGGTTGTGAGCGAACATTTTTAAAAATTTGTGTTTACGTCACAGTTCAAGTTGAAGTCATTTAGATTTCATCCAAAAAACACATTGAACGGGTTAGAAGTAAAAGGCTAGTTAACTTGTACAGAATAATATTCTATTCGTACATAGAAGAAAAATATGTATAAGCTACGAAACAGGAAAATGATTCTAAAGCTCGAAAACATAAATTTTATTTTGCCTACTGTAATGTAAACGACGTTCTATACATATTTTTGATTTTTTGCATCGTAGAAAAGAGATAAAGAAAGTCATACAGGTCAAATTATATGTATCCAGTTTATCTCTCAGGACATCGCCATGATATGACTGAATTCTGCCACTCCGTGGCAAACATTACATTTCAAGGTATTAAAAACGAAATATTGGCTTGAAAGTTTACAATATTATAAGTCTTTTGTTATGACACGAGTTCATTTCATTATGGATTTCATTATAGACGTACGGGAGAGAAGATTCTGGTTAAAATATCAATAATAGATCGGAAAACAGAAAGATAATATTCTTATCAAAAGTATTTAATTCAATCGGAATCAAAGAAATATATACAAAATATATACTGTATTTATGTTTCTGAAGAAACTATATACAATGATTGAAATCAGAATATTTTTAGAGTTGCAATTAAGTTATAGTTATTGACCAAGCAAGTCGGTATATGGGATTTAATCTGCACAGCACGAGATGACACAATAACCCGAACGACGTAGGAGTTCGGGTTATTGGGTCATCTCGTGCTGTGCAAATTAAATTTCATATACCGATTTGATTGGCCAATAACTGTTTTAACACATGACGCAATCAATTTACGTGAACGTTTTAGAAATGTTGACGTCATTCCGCAATCCACGGATCCTAGGAAAGTTTCTTGTAGGGTAAAGCAAGGCGAAAATACGACTTTGGTAAGTTTAAAATTAATAATTTTTTTTCATATTTCTAAAATTGCGATTTAATGGTATATTTTTTTTATCGCTTCCTCAGGCTTGGGTAAATGATAAAAAAAATGTTTTGTTGATTAAAATATTTCCGTTAAATTTATTCCCCATTTTTATTTAATTGGTGACGATTAAGACTTTCACAAACTGTGTACTTTCAAATCGGTGTATGAATATAAAAAAAAATAACTGCAAGGGTTATTGAGTTTAAATCAGAATAATTGCTTTTGAATTTCTTTCCCTCAATGATATGCTTAGAGAGAAAAAGAAACGAGGAAGATATTATATTATCTAAATCTAAAATATTAAATAAACAGAAAATACGTTTCTCTTTCAAAACTTTAACAATCCCCCCCCCCCCCCCCCCCAATCTCTTTGTATCTTCTGTATTACTTTTTAAGACACGTCCATCTAAATGAAGTCTGATTGATCTCCAGCTAATCCCCCTGTTTTAAAACAAACTGAAATATGGTCCTCATTAAATTTGGTCCAAAAATAGTTCCTTTATATTCGGATATTCAAAAAGTCGTTATAAATTCCATTGAGTCTGAAACTAATCTAAATCAGAGATTGATTTCTTTATATTCGGATATTCTTAGATACAATTCTTTTTGGGCAGAAATTAACAAAAAATGTTTTAACTTTCTTTTTTACTTTAAAACACTGATATAGATTTACGTTGTACACAAAATATAATAAAATAGTTTATGTCCCAGCTTTAATAGATAAAAAAAAATGAAGGTTTGAGAAACCTTTCTTTTTCCTATTTTGAAACTACGATGTTTGTACGAAGTTTATCTTTGTCGTAATTTCAAGGCAGATGGCAGATTCGGGGGTGGGGGCGAACAGGTCGTTAACCCTTGGATTTGACAAAGTATCGTGTTTTAGCTTCAAAACGTCAATATTGTCTTTAGTCTCGCTACACTCGTGGATTTTTTTTTAATTTGATAGAATAACGCCCCATTCAAAATCAAAGAACCGCCCCTAAAGGTAAAAATAGATTTGAACTGTGCAGTTATCTGAGGTAGTTAATGCACACCTTAGCTGTGCATTATCCAGATTATACCACAGTAAGAACAAAGAGATTTTACTCTTGCCATGTGTTAAGAAATAAGTATTTTATAATTCAAGATACTCTGCGTTGGTATTTTTAAATAAAAATTATTCATTTGTAAAGAAAACATAAAAATTAAATCTAAATAAATGCTTGCATCCTACAAAAAAAAATGTTTATAAACAATAATCATTATACTTCTACGTTAATTATTTCATACCATTTTAGTATTTAGGTTTTATGATTAATTATTATTCATTTTTTGTATTGTAATATATCCATAAAACGGAAAGTAAGATACATTTAGTAAATATTTAAAATTAAACGGTCGTGAATAAAAATACTTGTGTGTTTTCAATTCATAAAACATGATTTTAAATCCTGGCAACTCACAACAACCGTAAAAATAATTTACAATAATCACAACAAAATTTAATTACAACCATAATGTTGATTATTTTTTTTAACGTTTTAGTATGGATTTAGAAGTCTTTGCTTATATTTTGTATAGTAATATATTCACATAGTGGAATGTTAGAATTTAAAAGTAGATTCAATCGATAAATAAACTGTCCATCCGTAAATACTTGACGTTCGTGTTTATTGATATTATATATATATTCAAAAGAATTTGAAAAAAAAAATACTAACAGGAACGTTAGTTTTTTATAAAATTTGAATTCAATTTTTGTTTGTTTGTTTTAATAGTTTAACCGTATAGCATCTACATATTTGTACTATATGGTACGGTTTTGAAAATTGTATTCAGAATTCCACATTATAAAGCAAACTGAGTAGGTTTGTGCAATTTGCATAAGTCATCCGGTTAGTAGAAATTAGGATTTGCCAAAGGGTTATAATCGGAAAACTTATGTACATTCCCAAGTAATAAATAGAATAGTCGAGCTTTAAAATAACTATTCAAATAGAAGCCTGTAAATATATACTTTCATCTGGTTTCTTATATTCACAGTCAATTATTTCAATTCAAAAGCAAACACAAATTCAGCAACAATCTTTTGGTGACCCGGCAGTCAGCGCTCTTAGGTTCATGTATTGCTTTTCTTTTTTTTTTAAAGAAAGCAACTTGTTTTTAAACTTCTAAGCCGCCAACCAACCATGTTGCGTTCTACATATTAAGTACGCATAACAAAAACTTATTGCAAACGTGTAGTATTATTTTTTTCATACTTATTTTCTTGCAACCCAAAGGTAAAATAACAAAATACCGAACTCCGAGGAAAACCCAAAAACAAAAGCACAAACACATCTGAAACGACGAATTGATAACAACTGTCATATTCCTGACTTGGTACAAGCAGTTTGTTCAATTCTATATCTCATTTTTAAATCAATCATTATACAACCTTGAGATTTACTAATGAATTGACTGTTTTCTTTTGCAGGTATTGTTCTCTGATAAGAGCATTAGTTTACACCTAAGTCCTTGTCTGTATTCAGACACATTTTAGATTATTGAAGTATACAGACTTAAATCTTTACATTAAGAGCCTCAACTCCTTCACGTATATATCATAAGTGAAACAGGTGATTATCGAATCCAGTCATTCATACATATATAATATAGGCTACATTTACTTGTACACACCTACACTACAGACTGATATGTCCGTCAATGTATATAAATACATAAGTTCTAGGTCAAGCTGGTTTATACAACCAATAAATAATATTGTTGTGTGTTTGTTTAGTTGACAATATTGATTAACGGTTACAAGAAGATTAACATTCATGACTGTAGCGAAATCTGGGGAGATAACTCTTGTTGACAAATGGAACCATTTTTCGCAGAAGAATTTGAACAAAAAGTCGTCTGTCATGCATTCCAGCATCAAGTTGGTGGACACAAATGTGTACTGCAAATTACTGATAATTTGATTTGCAAGCCTTGTGAAGAAGCGGAACGAAATTTTTACAACAGCACCCCCGAGGAGCTTAAACCATATGTTCCTGGCTATCGAGGTTGGTTCATTTAAATTATATTACGCTTCAAGTATTTTAGGCTATATCGAAAAAAAAAAATGCTTCACTCATTGTCAGGCATTTTTCTGTTCATTATTTTAATGGTAACAGAAATTTATTAAGAACAAAAATATCGCAACTCGTCTTAGGCTACAGTACCTTCTCCAAAATCACAAAAATATACCACTGAATAATATGAAAATGATTAGTTCTGGAAGATTTTATTCAAACTCAGTTGAACTGTATTGAATCGATGAATGTGAGGTTAAAAAGCAGTCGTATTTACGACGCAAGAACAATGTACAAAACATGTTAAAGTATTTCAATTAGCAATTAATTTTACTTTTATTTTATAATTGACGTGTTCGCGGATGGATAAAAAGATCACCGTCAAAACTTTTTTAATGTAAAGTTATCCGTGTGCGTAATAAAGAATTATAATTGTGCGAAGAAAGAATTATCAAAACATCAACTTGATCAAGGCAGTTTCAACATTTCGTTAACTTATAAACATGATGAGTAATAGGAGGGGCACGAGGGAACCTTTTTTGAGTGGACAAAAGTGACTTTAAGGAAGGAATTGAATATTTAAGTTTTAGTGTGAAGTGCGCTAATCAGTAATTGAAATGACTTAGATTATTTCCGTATTAATTTACGACTAAGCGGAAGTATGAAACTACTTTCCCGGTGTTAACATGTTTGTCGTGTTGATATAAAAGATGTTAGATTAAATAAATGAAAACTGTCAAAACATGCCCTCGAGTACGCCTATATTTACCAAAGTAATGTTCTTAATATAACAACTTATTGTGTGATGTAACACTAGCAAAAAATAGTCCTTTTCATCTTAAAGTGATCACATTTTTTCATCATACTATGACATTATAAACAATCTCCTTCCTTATAAAGATTGAATATTTCTTAAATGTTTAGAATCATCTTGTTTATCCCCCCTACTTTAAATATAAGTTGTCACGAGTGTGATTTGTAGAATACAAAAACTTCCGCCAATTTCCTGGTTTAGCATTTATTCTTCATATGTTATAGCAGACACACTTATGAATTAACATACTCTTGGTATACTTTTGCAAAAAATGTGTCACAAGATATAAATATTGACATTAAACTTATTGAGGAAACTAAAACTTTAAAACAGACTAAAATGTTAAAACCCCAATTAAAAAAAAGTTATATCAACTATTATCAAACTGTTATTGATGATAAAATAAATAACTTAAATGAAAATAATAAAATATATCTATATAAATTTCTTAAATCTAATATAAATAACCAAATGCAATACTACCTATCACACCCAAGTAAAGAGACAGGAAAAATGTTAACCAAATTTAGAATAAGCGAACATTGTCTCTTCATAGACACTGGACGATATACCAAAATACCACGAAATGAAAGAAAACGTAAAATATGTAATATCTTAGACGATGAATTTCATTTTTTCTTCAACTGTAAAATAAATAAAAATATAAGAGAAATCTTTCTAAAATATTATATACAAAAATATGTAAATTTTAATACACTTAATTTTACTGATAAACTCGTAATAATACTTAATCCATCAACACCAAATGATGTAAAAGCAGTTGTTTCTTTTATTAAAGAGTCATTAGAACTGAGGAAAGGAGAACAGTAACTGTTTTTATCATATTTCTTATAATATTGTCGAGTTTTCATTATGTTTCATTATGTTTGTTTGTCAATGTATTTGCCACAACCAAAATTGGTGTTTTGTATGTTTTGCAAATAAAGATATATATATTAACACACTCAATTATGTCAAAACAAATCTAACTGGCTATAGATAATATTCAATGCGAATAAAGTAAAACCCAAAATACAATTTACACTTTATATTTTCGCAGTTAGCCGACATGGTATTTAATAACTATTTGTTATATTTATCTTTTTAATAGATTAAAATCTATCCGTCAATACCCGTCAACATAGGAAAACCCAGTCAACTTAAAACCGTTAAAATCTCATTATACAATATTTTTATTTTTATTTTCAACATACTAGATCTGTTTAGAAACATGACTTGGCTTTGATGTCGTGCAATTATTTTCGTTCCAGGGGAAATTTTCGTTTACTGTGAAGGAGACGAAAGTAAACACACTATTTATGCCAAAGTTCCAAGATCTATTCTAAGAAATCAGCGACTAAATGCTGGTAAAGACAGGTATGAACAAATATCTGATTAAATCAAAACGTCATATGACCTTGACCCCATTTCCATATATCTTTAGTGTTAAATCAGTATGAAAAGATCTGAAAGAATTCAGTCATGAATAGTTATGCAGGCGAGTCATCTCAGCGATTTCACTCTTGTTTTTCAGTTTAACAATAGTAGATGCAAAACATTATCACAACCATCGAAACACCATAATTCACTCTTGCAATGGTACTTGGCGCAGGACGTCTGCACTTTTAAACATGTTCACGAAAGGACATTTGCACGCATTCATTTTATATTGTTGTATACAACATTGACCGGACATATGCAAATGATATCTATACAATTTTACCAATAACCACAATATATTGTAATTATTACGTTAAGTGATTAAAGTTTGCGGTTGGTTAGTTAAAACTAAAGCTATAGCAACAAATAAAAAGAACAAATGTATGTAAATTACGATGCATTTTAATGTCGCTTTGATTTATGTTCAACTTTAATAATTTTAAGTAGATGAATTACCCATCTATTTTCTTAAGTCGTAGTTGTTTTAGTGGAATGTAATATATGAGGTCAATGTTGAATATATTTCGAAGTCTCTCATAATTCTTTATAGAATGGCACTTGTAACTTTTTATCTTTGCAAGTTGTTTGTTTTATATTATTTATATACATTTTGTAATTTGCATATACTGTGTAAGTAGATACACTCTTATAAAATATTGAATCTTAAATATCAAAAGTGAAGATCTTTCATCGAGATGTACCAATAAAACTGCATGTTCTTGGATGAACTCAGAATATGGTCTAGGGTAGAACCTGATATTGTCTGTATTTCTTTTGACCAAGATATTGTCTCTCTTTCTTTTAACCATGATATTATCTGTCTTTCTTTTTACCAATATGTTGTCTGTATTTCTTTTGACCATGATGGTGTCTGTATTTCTTTTGACCAAGATGTTGTTTGTCTTTCTTTTGACCAAGATATTGCCTCTCTTTCTTTTAACCAAGATATTGTCTGTCTTTCTTTTGACCAAGATGTTGTTTGTCTTTCTTTTGACCAAGATATTGCCTCTCTTTCTTTTAACCATGATGGTGTCGGTATTTCTTTTGACCATAACGGTATCTGTCTTCCTTTTGACCACGATGCTGATTGTCTTTCTTTTGACCATGATGGTGTCTGTCTTTCTTTTGACCATGATGGTGTCTGTCTTTCTTTTGACCAAGATATTGTTTGTCTTTCTTTTAACCATGATGGTGTCGGTATTTCTTTTGACCATGATGTTGTCTCTCTTTCTTTTGACCATGATGGTGTCTGTCTTTCTTTTGACCAACATGTTGTCTGTTTTTCTTTAGACCAAGTTATGACTGTCCTTCTTTTGTTCACGATGTTATCTGTCCTTCTTTTGACCAAAATATTGCCCGTCTTTCTTTTGACCATAATGTTGTTTGTCTATCTTTTGGCCATGATCTATGTTATCTGTCTTCTTTTAACCATTATGTTGTATGCTTTTCTCGCGTATGACTTAGATTGCCCCATTATATAACTTTCTTGTTTAATGTAATCTCTATAAAGCTGATATAAAATGAGGCAAAGATCGATTTTCCGTTGTGAGTCCGTCCTATGGACTTTTTCTGTACACGAAATTGACAGTAATATAACTATGCCATTTCAATTTTTTTCAGATGCATTGGTGACGGAAGTTGGAGTCAGTCACGTCTGAATCATTGTATAGAAGGAGGGGCTTTATGGAAGGATAACACAAATGAAAGTATCCTTTAGTATGTTAAGGAAGGTAGAACTGTATAAAAAGTGTCGATGTTTACAGCTGGATGAACTAAATTTTAAGTAATGTAAGCTGCAAACGAAGAAAATAACGTTCTTTAATAAGAAGTTTTCAATGCCCATTTCGTATTTTATTCCTTGCTCCAATAAATTGCCACTGCTTACTTAGACGAGCTTTTGCAGACAATATTTCCCAGTCACCTGTAAAAAATAGATAAATTTATTTCCAAATTAAAAGAAAAGAAAAGAAAAGAAGTCGCAGTCATAAGTAGAAAGGAAAAGAAAAAAGAAACGGATAGTAAAATAACTAAAGAAAAAAGACTTCCAACTGACAAAAAAACTCTTATCAGAAACAAAAAAAAATCAATATCATCAAAAACACAATTGAAATAGTTAAATATCACACAGTTTAATATAATAGTAAAAAATGTATGGAGAAGATATTGACTTTAAAAATCAGTAACATCACGAATTTCCATGTTAACTGAACGGCGATAAATTTGAACTTCATTTCAGAATGAACATGTGCACTATGTTTCAATTAACCACAACTTCACGGTAAACTACAGCATACCAAAATTTATACCTACGTTAAACCAACACTTGGACATGAACGGACAATGGACAGAAGGACGAAAGCACAGACCTGAAAACATAATGTTACTTTCTATTATATATATGCTATCGTCGATGTAAATATAGTTTGTTTGTCACACACATTAATCGTACTTTCATTAGATTCCTTAACCATAAGAATTCCTTATGTTCGATAATCTTGTGGCTGATTTTGAACGACCTTGTGCCTTAGACATTAAATTATGTAGATACTATCACGGACAATGTGAAGACGAACATAAAAGAAAGAAACTGGAACAAAAGAGCAACAACTCGACAAGTTTAAGTTTGGGGTTTCGGATCTGTGGAATGCAGGTATGTACATAGATATAAGAAGATGTGGTATGAGACAACTCTCCTTCCATGTCATACGTTGTAAAAGTAAACCATTATAGGTCAAAATATTGCCCTCAGCACACAGCATTGGCTCTGCCTCACACCGAACAGCAAGCTACAAAGCTATAATTATGTCTGTCATAATTCTATTTATAACAATTTATAAGTGAATTTAAAGCATACTTCATTGTGAAATAAACAAAAGAATAATTTAACACAAGTTGTTCCAACTTATACAGTTCCTGTTCATTTAACAAAAGATATGAAACACAAGCATCAGCAACGATATAATCATGTTTATAAATGACCTAAATCAAAGTTAAACAAAACCAATTGCATGTAATAAAAAGGAAATTAACAATTATACTACTCCACAGAGCTGTCAACTGAAGTGTGTTTCAGAAAGAGCAAAATAATGACCAAAATAAAAATAAACAAAGATGAGGATGGTCAAAACAATATTAAAAAAAACAATAACAAATAAAGAACTGAAACCACTCACTAGTTTATGTGCAGAAATAGAAATCCAAAGGAATCGAGAAAAGATCATGGTTCTTTTATGACATGCTAGTACTGATATTACATTTCACAGTTTTCTTATTCGTTAAGTAAGTGCATGATCTAATGAAGGGACATTTGTTTATATCATAGGAAATACTTGATATTTCGTCAAAAATGAAATACCTATCAGGAAATCAAATAATTATGCGCACGCTTACAACAATGTTTGATCTATAACAAACGATAACCTCTTGTTCTTTTGAACACTTACACACTAATTCGCACTATATGTTAACTTAAAAGCTGTATGCAATTTAGATAGAACAAAACAAAACGCAGATAATGTTAATACACTTGTTTTGCTTTGTTTCAGGTATATCATCCGGAAACTGGAAAACTTGAGAAACACAACAAGTACTTTGGAATGTCCATAAATGACAATCAGGCAGTCGACGTACTAAGAACTTTCTTTGGAAATAGTTCTAACACAAATCTTCATAATATATCTAACACAGTTAGAAATATACATACTGCAATTTTAAATCAAACCGACTTTGTATTCCTTTCCATTTCACTGTTCTTCTTTTACGACTGTAAGAAACCCGACATCACACCGTCGATACAGAATGCGGAAGTAGACGACCAGAATGTTCAAGCAGGTTTTAAAGTACGTTTAATAGATTTCGAAAAAGCAATCGCAAGTTCAGACAACAAAATCAACCAACTTCCACAACGTATCAAAGACAATATTAATTATGGAATGGTAAACTTGGCTAACATTATTGACAGTTTTGTGATAGAAAAGTGAGAATAAGTGTAGTTTTACTGAAGTTTTTAATTATGCAATACTAGTAACTATAAAATGGCAAATCAAGCTTTTAGTATAGGACACTTTATACACGGATCAGTACATTGAAACTTATTTGCTCCCTTTTTTGTGTGAATGGTATACTTTCTTGGAAAAGTTCGAAATGTATTGAAGCCTGGTATGTCAATTTTAACACCGATAGTAGAATGAGAACGGAGAGTTAAGACATTTGTAAATTCACTTTTGCGAGCGTATATGACACGTTTACAAAATAGACATAATAGCATCATTCCATGACAAATTTGTAACCCTGAAAATCACGTTGCTTAAGAAGATGACAAATTCCCGTTGTTTTGAGATGTGAATAAAATTTGGCATACGGATATTTGACGGTGGAAATTGTGTTGTTTTATTTTGAGCAAATGCCCCTCCAATGAAGCTCATTGGACATATGGTTCAAAAACATCATAACTTTCGTTGCATGTACGTTTATGAGATAAAATTGAGAGTGGAAATGGGGAATGTGTCAAAGAGACAACAACTTAGATAAATTCCATTTAATTATAGATTCTACAGCACTTACTATTTTCTTGATATTTCTTCGTTTATTAATCAAGAATTATTTAAGTATGGGAAGAATAGTTCCTACTTAAAAAAATCACTCGATTCAAACAAAACGTTCTCTGAAACTGACATTTATACCAAGATGATTCATTGATTGTAAACATATTGGAGTACGTGTTTTCAACAAACAATTGGTATTTACATAGGAACCAACTGTGCCCCTTTCTTGCTGACTTACTTCTGTATTCATATGATGCTGGTTTGATACAGGAGCTTTATAGGAAAAATGAACAGATAGCATTATCCTTAACTCCGCTTTCCGTTAGATAGATGATGTCATTAAATAATTCAAGGCTTGGTGACTTAGTTAAGGACAACACTTTACAACCACAGGTGAATTTAGCTTCCAAAATGCGAACTTTTTATGTATAACAACATTCTAGGGCTTGCGTTACCTATCATGATTTCCTTAGTATAGGAATCCTGCTCACAAGGAAACTATTAATGCAAGAGTTCCGAGTACTAGAAGTGGGGTTGATATCATGTGTTCGAAAATTTTACGGACGCAAACACGAGTTGATTGACCGTTATCTGCTTCAAATATGACGACGGATATGTTTCAATCGTCGTAACCACAATTCCGCGTCCTCTTTTTCCCCAAATGTGACTTAACGAATGAGACTTGTCACTGGGTATATAATTATATGTCTCTTTGTATTCGCCCACCTGTCTTTTTCAGTTAGTGCGATTACTCTTATATCAATGCTTTGCGTCTGTTGTTTTATATATATTTTTTTTGATATATTATTGTCCCGATTTATCGAGTTAATCTTTTGCGAAGGATAATTACAATTTGTTCTTGTGTTGTACTGTTTCATCACTGGTTACAAAGAGGGTTGAGCGCTTTTTATACAGTTTTAATCGTTTTAATTGTTTTCGTGTAGGTTCTTAGTTAGAAGCATATAATGCAGAGGTTGTCGTTGGTTTAATGTTTGTCATATTTGTTTTTTTTTTCTGAAATTGTTTCAGGCGGTTATTTTTTCCTCTTAAAACTGTTTCATATTTTCATGTCGTGGCCGTTTATAGCTGACTTCGAGTTGTTGAAAGGTGCTTTTAAGGGTAAAAGTTGCGTTCATTCCATCAATACCCTCATGTGATTGGCTTTTTATAGTTATCAATATTCCCGACTTAAATTACCAATTTTGAGATTAAAAAAACCAGTCCGTTAATCAACCTATCCATACAAATGTCAAAAGGAATTTATTAATATGTCTTCAAAGCATACTTGAAAATTTGTGTTACTACGTTTTTTGATTCAGTTAAGCCATTCCAATTGATATTCTATAGTGTGTCTTTCTATGTTGTGATGCTACACTATTGTTTCAGATAAGTTAAGCCATTCCAATTGATATTTTACAGTGTTTATTTCTATGTCGTGATTTTACACTATTGTTTAAGATAACGGAGAAGGTTGGTACAATTAAAACGTTTAATCCTGCTGCAATTGTTTGCACCTGTCCTAAGTCAAGAAGCTGATGTTCAGTAGTTGTCGTTTGTTTATGTGGTTCATTTATAAGCGTTTCTCGTTTCTCGTTTTATATAGATTAGACCGTTGGTTTTCCCGTTTGAATGGTTTTGCACTAGTATTTTTTTGGGACCCGTTATAGCTTGATGTTCAGTGTGAGCCAAGGCTCCGTGTTGAAGACCGTACCTTGACCTATAATGGTTTACTTTTATAAATTGTGACTTGGATGGAGAGTTGTCTCGTTGGCACTAATACCACATCTTCTATATCTATTATCAAGAAAATTGATGGCATTGTTAAAGTAATATTACAAAATGAAGTTATCTTCCTTTGTACATACCTATATCTCCTTTCAATACCTAATGAACTTTTTAATTTTAAGTTCCTTTGGTTGATAAAGGAATTTCTGTTCTGAATTTTCCTTGGAATTCGGTATTTTTGCTTTTTGACTTTTTACCCTATGCCATCCTGCAACTATTCATCTTCAGTGGCAAATATTTATTTTAATCAAAAATCCATAAACAATCCTAAGAGGAATTAGACAAATAGAATACTTATATTTTTGCAAATATTTATAAGTAAATTTGGCTCATTTTATAAACAGAAAAAAAGAGGATTATCAACCTAATTTTAGTGGAGTTCGTATTGTTTCTTATTTATTATTCATAACTGTTGATGTAAATGTCTTTTGGTTTTATGAGTCTTTGTTTACTCTTTGGTTTCTTTTTTATTGTCTTTAATGCAATAGTACTTTATCTGGTGCATTTGTATCCATGTTATATTTTCAAAAGAGAGGTATAATATACCAAAGGGTCATCTTCTATACTATTAAACGAGAAGACCTCATTTTGGGTGTCGCTTCTCTTCCTTCCACAATAAATCAATCATCATTCCTTTGTGTCCTATAGGTAACATGCATAGTCGCATTTGTCATCCATTCTTATGATTATTCAGACTGAGTTATTTTGGGAGAAAAACGACAAAAAAGGAGTCCGGATATGATTCCGTCATCAGACTGACTTTTAGTCATAGATATGACTTCCGGTTTGAAACATGGACAAATACAACCAATCGTATGATAGATAACAAAAATGAAAAATAAATAAGCCAATCAGAGTGTATTCCATATCATGGTGTTTAGATCGCAAGAACCACAACTATTTTACTTCCTTAAGAGATGACAATTATTTTTCGTGTTTATCTACATGTAAACTACGATTACACTACTTTAATATATAGAGACTCTCTGTATTCTGTCTACTTTTTTAAAAATGTTTACTACTTAAGGGTTCATACCAGTTGCATATATATTAAAATAAGTAAAACATGTGACACAAGTACAACCAATCGTAGAGCATTCTCCATATTATGGTGTTTAGACCGCAAGAATCACAACTATTATCTATAATACTAAAATTACGAGGTCCAATTTGTCAGCCGTAATCACGTAAAAACGACGAATAACAGAATTCAACTTTATATATAACTAATATAGTACAAAGGTGTAGATTAAAAATTACACCACTCTAGGCCCTTTTGTTTTCCACGTAATTAATATTGCCAATAATTAAGAAGTTCCAGGTCGAGTGCGCTACCGATACCAATAGTATAGTTACCTGTTACCTATTACCTTATCTGTACGTTCCGCATCTGACAGGCGCACCACCAAACGTTGTATTCAGGATTAATATGCTATATACACGGGTCATAACCACAGGGTTGACACTACTAAATTGTCAAATTGTTACCTATTGTAGTATTTTAATCAGTAACACTTTCTAAGATAACAATACGAATACTAAAAATCTGGACTAAAAATAAGGCGTATAGGTACAGTTTTCAATTTGTTAGTGGGCATGACGTAAAACAGCGAAGCAAAGAATTCAACTTTATTTATAACTTATATGGGACAATGCTGTTTATTAAAAAAAAACTCCATTCCAGGACCTTTTCTTTTCCAAATAATTATTATTATTGTTTCAGTTCGACGGGTTCAAACAGAAAGACTTGAAAGCAGAGAAAAACTGTGTATCTTATAATCGGCATGACTTTATCAGATGACAATACTAATATTAAAATAAGGCTTGCGCATTGTTATATACTTTAATTCAGTCACGGACCCGTGATATCACGGGTGTGTTCTAGTACCTACTAAGAGGGGACAAATATTTATCGCGTTTATCTACATGTAAACTACGATTATACTACTTTAATATAGAGACTCTCTGTATTCTGTCAGGGAATTTCTGTTAGTATAGAAAGCACCTGATTCTGTTTACTGTTTTCTTTGAAATGTTTACTATTTAAGGGGTCATACCACTTGCATATATATTAAAATATTAAGTAAAACATGCTAAACTTCATCTAAAACTACCTCGACCAAAATGTTTTAAATGAAGTGGGACAGGCGGACGAGACGGACGGACGGACGACCGAACAAACGAACGCACGGATGCACAGATAATGCCCATAATTGGGGCATGAAAATTTATTGTTAAAAGGAAAAAAAGTGATTTGGCAAAAATGAAAGTTAGGTAGAGATTAAAGGAGGCAGGACATTTTTTCGGGGTGTCGGGATCGGGTGTTTTTAAGCGGAATTTGGGATTGATCCTTACGAGATCCGAGAATATATTTTTCAATTTCGGGATATGAATTTCTTTAAATTCTGCATCTCGGGATATCGGGATCAGGACCCCTCCGACAACCCCTCAAATTAGCATTAGTCGGTATTAGTCATTTATAATAAAATTGAGAATGGAAATGGGGAATGTGTCAAAGAGACAACAACCCGACCAAATAAAAAACAACAGCAGAGGGTCACCAACAGGTCTTCAATGTAGCGAGAAATTGCCGCACCCGGAGGCGTCCCTCAGCTGGCCCCTAAACAAATATATACTAGTCCAGTGATAATGAACGCCATACTAATTTCCAAATTGTACACAAGAAACTAAAATTAAAATAATACAAGACTAACAAAGGCCAGAGGCTCCTGACTTGGGACAGGCGCAAAAATGCGGCGGGGTTAAACATGTTTGTGAGATCTCAACCCTCCCCCTATACCTCTAACCAATGTAGTAAAGTAAACGCATAACAATACGCACATTAAAATTCAGTTCAAGAGAAATCCGAGTCTGATGTCAGAAGATGTAACCAAAGAAAATAAACAAAATGACAATAATACATAAATAACAACAGACTACTAGCAGTTAACTGACATGCCAGCTCCAGACTTCAATTAAACTGACTGAAAGATTATGATTTCATCATATGAACATCAGGCACAATCCTTCCCGTTAGGGG
Source organism: Mytilus edulis (assembly GCF_963676685.1). NCBI lineage: Eukaryota > Metazoa > Mollusca > Bivalvia > Mytilida > Mytilidae > Mytilus > Mytilus edulis. The sequence goes on along the minus strand of NC_092345.1, from coordinate 98,387,505 downwards.
TTTAGTATCATACCATCATAACATATATGAGAAGAACATAACCCGTGTCATGCCAACAACTGTTTTTAGAATAAATGTGTTTAGTTCCGATGCAAAGACCTTATCAGTGACTCAATATTAACGCCAAAATATGCAATCTTTAATGACTTGACAACAGTATCGTAATTATATCCCTTCTTAATAAGTCTATTCAAAGGTTTTGTAAGTTTCTGAGGTGAATACTGACACCTTTGTGCTTTATAAAGAATATTACCATAAAAAATTGGATGTGAAATACCTGAACGTATTAGAAGTCTGCATGTTGAGCTATATTTACGAATGATGTCTTTATACCGATGATAAAATTTAGTAAATGTTTTGACTAGTTTGTGATATCGAAAACCCTGGTGTAATAATTTTTCAGTAATACATAAATTTCTCTCGTTAAAATCTAAAACATTGTTACATACACGAGCGAATCGTACAAGTTGAGATATATAAACACCGTAAGATGGTGACAAGGGAACGTCACCATCTAAAAACGGATACTTAACGATAGGAAATAAAAAATCATCCCTTTTATCATAAATTTTAGTATTCAGCTTTCCATTAGTGATATAGATATGAAGATCGAGAAAAGGGCAGTGGTCATTGTTAGTATTAGCTTTATTTAAAGTAAGTTCAACAGGATAAATTTCATTAATATACATACTGAAGTCGTCATTATTGAGAGCCAAAATATCATCCAAATATCTAAAAGTATTATTAAATTTGTTTATCAGATGTTGTTTCGAAGGGTCTTTGCTTATTTTTGTCATAAATTGTAACTCATAACAATACAAAAACAGGTCCGCAATAAGTGGTGCACAGTTAGTCCCCATTGGAATTCCGATAATCTGACGATATACGGAATCTCCAAAGCGAACAAAAATGTTATCTAGTAAAAATTCAAGGGCATATATAGTATCAAAGCATGTCCAATTAACATAGTTTTTTTGTTTATTGCTACTAAAAAATGACTTAAAAGAGTTTGAACATATATATTCACATTCTGATTTTTTGAATGCCCATTTAATTAGGTGTGTGAATTTTTCTTAATGAGAATGTGAGGCAATGTGGTATACAGGGTAGAACAATCAAAACTTTGAACAGATTCAAAATCAACAATATACGCATGCAATTTATCAAGTACTTCCAACGAGTTCTTGACACTCCAAAAGTAATTTATTCCACTATTTTCGAAGGCCTTATTTGAACAATTTATTATCAGGTTTTTAATTGTACCAAGTGTGCTGGTAAGAAGAATAGACAATTTAGTAGTTGAACAATGGCTTGAAGACGAAATAAATCTATATTTGTAAGGGGTTTTGTGTAGCTTCGGAAGCCAATACATAGTTGGGACTTTCATTGTATTTGGCTCTGCTTGTAAAGCAGTGGCTAAAAGTTTATGTTTGTTACAGATTTCGTTTTCTGAAAATAGAGTCAGTTGGAATGTTGGTGAATTAGTGATTTCCTTTTTCAGAACCTCAATGTAAAATTTACGTCAAACAATAATAATATTATTAGCAGCTTTATCTGCCGGGACAAAAACAAATTCCTTGGCTAGTTCTTTTAGTTTATGTTTGATACGAGAAATAGGTTTATTGTGGTTATTGTTAAATGTTCTTTAAAATGTTGAATACGTATATCAACTATCTTCATTACTGAATTAAAAAAAGAGTCCAAAGATTTTTTGTCAGCTTTTTCCCGTTTTATCCATTTTATACAGTAAGTATGGAGTGAGTCGTGGATGATATTACGACACTCATTCCAATTAATAATTGACGGGGGACGATATTTAGGTCCTTTACTGAGGAATGATTTTAACTCTCGGTCTTGAACGATGTTAAGATCTCCTGTTATAACATGGGAAATGGGTCCATAAATATATTCGGAATTACTGCAATTACATGAAGTAGGTGTATTTTCACTGATATTAACATCTTTACACAATTGACTATAATTAAACACAAATTTCCGGGTAGATTTCTTGTAAATATAACAAATAAGAGGTAGCTCAGTATTGTCAAAATATCCAGGAATTTGTTCTTTAACAGAATGGTCGTTAAATATACCGGCAATATTTACAAAATCAAAGCCTTTATTGACATACTTAATTTTAATAAAATGTTTTTTATGATCTTCAGGGCGATCAATTTTGGGAAATAATTTAGAATAACAATATGCCATAATAATTTGAACAATTTCATACTTAGGACTGCTATATGAAATTGTGTTGCAATCCTCCAAAATTTTATTTAACTTATTAACCGGTAACGAACAGAGTAACTGTCTGTAATTTTTTAATCCAATTTAATTCAATTATTTTCCGTGATCGTACAAACTTTGAATGCGATTCACCAGGCTGCTTATTTACTACTTCTAAAGGTTGAACTGCTAAATATTTAAAAGGATGGTTGTGCTTCTTAAGGTGTTGGTAAATGATACTTTTGAATTTATTGGGTCTTTTAAAACGATACAGATGTTCTTGAGTGTGTATATACATGATTCAAATCCTACCATTGGCATGTTAATAAGGCTCTCAAAAAAAAAAATCACTGATGGATTGTCATAGAAGCATATTTTTTAGACTAATAATGGTCTATATATAAGCAGTTACATTTATTTCATGTTTGAAACGATGGAAATTTTTAATTTGATTTGACTTTTACCAAAAGAAGCAGTGTAGCAATGGAAAAGAATAATTGTGGTCGTAGGCCAGAAACACGAATATAATTGAATTTAACAGAAAGGAAACAAATATCGGACTTTGGACAAGGGAGAGGGCTTTTGATACCTTTTATGTTATTCTCCATGCATAATATCTTTTACAAAAAATCATCCTACACAATTCACAAGCTGTATATGCCCGCGATTTCGCGGGTGTCTTCTAGTAGAACTCAAAAGTCGACTTAAAAAAATAAAGACTGATAATATATCAAGTATTATCTTAGGAGTATGATTGAAAATTATGCACCCCCTACAAACTTCATACATAATGTGGACTGTTGTACCCCTTTTTGACACATTTACCTATTATGTCTGTTTGTTTTGTTCACACCTTGATGCCAAAATAATGGCATTTTATGCGACTGTCATACATGTGAGAGGTTAAGCAAGCTATAAAATCAGATAAAATGCACCATTTTCTACATTTGAAAATGCCTGTACCAAGTTAGGAATATGACAGTTGTAATCCATTCGTTTGTTGTGTTTTGGGCTTTTGATTTTGCCATTTGATTATGGATTTTCCGTTATGAATTTTCCTCGGAGTTCGGTATTTTTACTTCTTTACTAATTTTTTTTTTAGAATTGAGAGCGCTGAAACCAGAAGGTTGTAATTAAGAAAACGAAGAAAATATGTCAGGAATTAAAAGATCTATCATTTACGAATCTTGCAAGATAAGAATGATCGCTAAAGTCGCAAACATTTCTATTGCTAATAGGTCATTATAGATATATAAATAATGATAATATGGAAATCTGGTATACATGTCAGTGTGAAAATTATCCATCTCAGATCAAAAGACGCGAATGTTAACAACAGTGAAATCAAGATATTGCTTATCGAATCAATTGTGAGATATGCAAATCCATCTCTAGGCTACTGTATAAGAATGGCGAGTTCATATTAAGTAATAGGAAAATTGAAAAAAAAACACTCAAAGTTCAAATAGTAGATCACAATAAGAAGACATTACTTTGTCTGTGGAATCCCATATTCATTTCCAATGTGACAGGTGCGATTGCAAAAGCCACCAATTCAGTGACAGGGAATCATCTTTATATACTGGAGGTAAAATTCAATGATATTACTAGCTTCGAAGCATTCCAATTGCACAATCGAAGTCTACCTCAAATTGATAAATGAAAAAGTCAATGATAATAAAAGAAGTTGATTCCTATCAAACCCTACGTCCATCAAAAGTAACAAAATAATAACATTTAATTTTACATAATCTATATAGCGTTATTATCCATATCATTTTGATAAGCGCTCAACCCTCCCTAACCGGGGACAGGTGTATTACAGCATAACATAAGAACAATATAATATATCATTTAGTAATTGGATTAACTCAAAAGATTGGTTTTACTAACATATAAAAAAAAGTAGACACCAAGCACCGAAATAAGTGTAGTTGCAGTTACTGAAAGGTAGTTTAAAGCCTATTACAACTCATGAATACATCATGTTTTCCAAGACTAAAGTCTCAATTATTATTACACATTGAACGGACTAAGTAAAAAGATGTCATAAACATTCTGAGAAACGCATGACCTCGCAATGCAAAAACATAAGTAATCAGTATCGACAGGAGGTAAGATTTTCAAAAATTAAAATAACTGTTAGTGCCGATGAAAAAAATTCTGAGAGATTTTCATAGTGTGTTAAACTGGGTACCTTTAAGTAAAGTAAAATCCAAGGGATTAATTAGTTCCCTTGATCATGTTTTAAATTTGAGGACTTTTGAAACAATATCCTGTAAAAATAAGGATTTGATATCCATGAAAGAATTTGGTAATTTACCTGTGGAAAATCCTGACTAAATAATTAACCTGTTACATATAAGTTACGTTCAATGAAATCTCAAACGAGACTTCAGAAACAGGCATAGAGAACAAGTTATACAATATATACACTGTACGATACAGCCAAAGGAACACCAACGTTAAAAAACGGAAAGTAAACAATCGGGAATCGTCTTATTTGTCATGCAAATAAGTACAGAAAAAAGTACAATAATACCGAATTCCAAGAAAAATTCAATTCAGAAAGTCCTATATCAAATGACAATATCAAAAGCTCAAACACAAATAAACAAATTAAAAATAATTGTCATATTCCTTTCCTTATGTAGAAAATGGTGGTTTAAAACTGGTTATGTATGCTACAAATGTCTTAATATGAAAATGCGATGCTGAATCATCGGCAGAAAAATCCATCTTTGTTAGTTTAACGTGAAGTTGTAAATCATTGATACTAATAAAATATAATAGATGACCTAGAGTAGAACCTTTAGAAACTGTGCTGGTGTTGTCGATTTATGGTAGACTTTTGATTTCTTCTTAGGTGTAAGTGTCTTTTTTTCATTCGATCATGGAGTCGATTTATCGTAGACTTTTGATTGTTCCTATTGTATCAATCTATTTTTTTTTCTTCATTCGATCTGGAAGAAGACAGTCTTTAAAACCCATATAGCGTTTCTAAAATTCTATAGTGTTGCGAATATCAAAAAAAAAGTGTATCAAAGATCTCCCACCAGCATAAACTTCTGAAAACAAAACAAAAAGTTCTGCCGTCAGCATAAATTCTTGATAACCAAACAAAAACCAAGATACACACAAGAACACAAGTAAAAGTTTAATATCTGAACACCTTTTTTTATTTTCGTCTAAACCAGAAAAACGCCCCGTGTTGATGGCCATACTTTAACGTCTAATTGTATACTTTTTACCTATTTTGACTTGGACGGAGAGTTGTCTCATTGGCACTCATACCACATCTTCTTATTTCTAGTTTAAAACTTTTAAGGTTAAAAATATTTTAAACGAGATTACTGTTTGTTCGTGCTTGCATGGGTTTGTTTTATTAGTTAAATACTCAACATGCCCTCGAAATATACCCCAAAAAAGTACGAAAGTTAGACTAGTACCTGACCAGTACTTTAATATGAACCCGATTTACATCTATTTCATTTTAAAGAGATCAGTGTTATAGTAATGCATTTATAGGTGGTATGCAAGGATATTTATTATTTCTCAGATTGAACACACACTGCAATTCAAATTACATACTAATCTGCAAGTTAATTTTGTTCAAAGTCGTCATCTTGATTCAAACCAAACATAACAGCGGTAGCTGGAGAAAGCTCATACTTATTAGTCTGACATTCAAAACCACCGTGAGTCTTTATATTCATCTATGCCAATTGTGTAACAGTCAGTGTTTTTCTAACAGGTGATTTAAATGATATTCTCAGTACAATGCAATTTGCATTTCGTAGATAATTCGTTTAATGATTTAATTTAACCAAAGATGGGTTCAAAGAACTGAGAACCACTTTTTACGAACGTACTGAATACCATTCAAGATGAAAGTAAATAAGTATAAATCAACAAGTTTTGCTTTTGATTCGTACTGAATCATTGCAGTGACATATCATTATTTGATATAGAAATCATTAATGCTGTTTCAAAACACTGTTGGATATGGTACTCCAAGTCTTTCTTAATGAGCAATGCAGATCGAGAAATGTTTTTCTTCTTTGTTTATGATTAGAAAACTAGCAAATGTTCGTTACAAGTCTTAATTCTTGCTTTTACTATACCAATGAACGCTGGTCTTTATATTTTAAGAAGTAAAATCACAAAAATACTGAACTCCTCTCATATTATGAGAATAAAGTCTGTATTTGACAGCTGAAATGTTATTAAAAATTGAACCAAGAAGCTTTATAACATCAAATTCATCAACGTAAATGCTATTATCGAAGTACTGATGTACTGGGCTTTTGACAGTCAACCAGTAGAGGAATCAACCTTGTGGAAAAAATTCAGTTTTTATTGCACCAGATGCGCAGCTCGATTAATCATGATTTAAGACCACTTATTGCATGTCTTCAAATCGAAAAAGGGCAGCAAATAGTATTTCAAATAATTCAACGTTTTGTAAACAGTTTATGACCACATCACTGCTTTTCATAAACTAGTATATGTATAGTGGAGCTTTGAGATCTAGTAAAACATGTTTAACCCCGCCACATTTAGCGACTGTCCCTCGTCAATAACCTCTAGCCTGTGTTAGTCATGTGTGTATTGTTTTGGTTCGTTAATTTGTTTCGTTTAGTATGGCGTCCGTTTTCCTAAACGATTATATAAACTGTGCCCCTCTACTTGCCGACTTGTTTCTTTATTATTATGAGGCTGACTTCTTGCAGGAACTTTTTAGGAAGAAAGATAAGAAGTTAGCAATATCCTTTAACTCTACTTTCCGCTATATAGATGACGTTCTTTCACTAAACAATTCAAAATTTGGTGACTATGTGGAACGCATCTATCCCATCGAATTGGAGATAAAGGATACTACAGATACAGTTAAGTCGGCTTCATATCTTGACTTACATCTAGAAATTGACAATGAGGGTCGGTTGAAAACAAAACTTTACGACAAAAGAGATGATTTCAGCTTTCCAATTGTGAACTTTCCATTTCTAAGTAGCAACATTCCAGCAGCACCTGCATACGGGGTATATATCTCCCAATTGATACGATATTCCCGTGCTTGCATTTCCTATCATGATTTTCTTGATAGAGGGTTACTGCTCACAAGGAAGCTATTAAACCAAGAGTTCCAAATGGTGAAGTTGAAATCATCCCTTCGTAAATTTTACGGACGCCATCACGAGTTGGTTGACCGTTATGGAATAACCGTTTCACAAATGATATCGGATATGTTCCTTACGTCCTAACTACAATCCCCTTCCCTTTCATGAATGTGACCTACCGAATTAGACTATTTACCGGATTTGTAATCACATAAGCAACACGACGGGTGCCACATGTAGAGCAGGATCTGCTTACCCTTCCGGAGCACCTGAGATCACCCCTAGTTTTTGGTGGGGTTCGTGTTGTTTATTCTTTAGTTTTCTATGTTGTGTCATGTGTACTATTGTTTTTCTGTTTGTCTTTTTCATTTTTAGCCATGGCGTTGTCAGTTTGTTTTGGATTTGTGAGTTTGACTGTCCCTTTGGTATCTTTCGTCCCTCTTGTATACCCTCTGGAAATCTCCACCAGCAGTGGCATCGACAAACTGATTGTAAATAATAAACTCACTGTGTTATTTCGGAAAACATTTGGTGAATATATTAATATCGTTTGCCAAGTTACATTTCACAGTAACACTTGGTAGAATTGAAATTGAATCATATGACGGATTAATATTGGATACGGATTTTTATTACTGGTGTGGATGTACAGAAAGTTTTACTGGTGTGGATATACAGAAAGTTTTACTGGTGTGGATGTACAGAAAGTTTTACTGGTGTGGATGTACAGAAAGTTTTACTGGTGCGGATGTACAGAAAGTTTTACTGGTGTGGATGTACAGAAAGTTTTAAAATGATGTAGAAATAATGAAGGCATCTTAGGAGAAATACAAATCAAAAGTCACCAGTTCAATAGCAAAATAAAACCACTCCAAGACAACACTCAAAACTCTTCACCAACTAAATACCGAAAAGAATAGATATGAACCGAAAAAAACAGAGAGTAGGGGAACTCAAATGTTTTGGATTAGAGATAGATCTATTGCAATTAGCGTCTGTCGTGTTGCTGATAACAAGTTGAAATCTGGGTGTCACAAATTTCGGTAAAAAGGGGATGTTGGCTACAACAAAAAGAAATTACAAATGATCATTTGGATGTTATTGATATTCGGTCACAGTTAGCCAAGTCCTGATGGCATCAAAAAGCCGTGCAGAAGATAACCTGAACATTTAAATCATTTATCATTGCTAGAGTGTCTTCCCTGTGAGCAACAAACAGTCAACAAGACAATCATCATATGTATATTGTATCATCTGCTACACTCCGTATGCACGGTTGTTGAAATTGTTACCTTAAAGTTGACAGTTCAGAATTGAAAACGTACTTTCTTTTTTAAAGTTAAGTCTTCTACTACCCCCACTGTCGATTTAAAGTTTATACGGATATAAGGTTTGGAGCATTTCAGGAAAATACCTCAAATATCCGAATTTAAACTGCAGTCAGCAGTTTCCTTAATGAACATTGATAAATCAGTGATAATATGTTAAATATTTATTTTCATATACATTGAATGGTGGAAGCAAACTTAAATTTACATCAGCGTAATCATTTACTTTGAAAAAGGAGAATTTCTTGTAATCACAAAGTTTTATTAGTTAGAGAACGAATATATTAAGTGACAAAAACATACATCTTACATGGCGTTCATTATCACTGAACTAGTATATCTTTGTTTAGGGGCAAGCTGAAGGACGCCTACGGGTGCGGGAATTTCTCGCTACATTGAAGACCTGTTGGTGACCTTCTGCTGTTGGTTTTTTCTATGGTCGGGTTGTTGTCTCTTTGGCACATTCCCCATTTCCATTCTCAATTTTATCTTAAAACATAGGATAGAACATATTACATACCATATATACTACACCATACAGCATACAAAATAGATCGGAAGATACAACACAAACTACAACATATAATTTACAACAAAGACTAACATACAACATGGACTAGAACATAGAAAATACAATACAGAATTGAAGAAAGAACTTACAACATGGACTACAGTATACAACACAAACTAGAACATACGACATAGACTAGAACATACAACATAGACAAAACATACAGCTAGAACATAGACTAGAACAAACGATACGACATACACCATATACTAGAACTTAGTACTGCACAAAGTTGAGAAGCCCTGTTTATTCACATGAACCAAAAGAAATAAGGTGTTAACAAATGAAACACATATGAAGTAAATTCGTGTTGAATAACGCAAAGTTATATGTAATGTACGAAAATCTTCCATGTTTCTTATTACTTTATTAGTATGTTCCAAATAAATTTATGCTTTTTTAACATAGGTTATTTACTCTTAATTCTTATTTAAAGATACACTTGTAAATTGCGTGTAACGTGCCTTAAGTGAAACATTTTGTAAAAGAATTATATTTAAAAAAAATCAACAATATACAAAACTATATATTGAGAATCATTAGTATCAATATTTACAGATTGATTGTTGGTTGCTTAACTGATTGTTGATTGCTTAACGTCCACTTGCAAATGTTTCATGCATGTTTAGGACGATCATTATTTACAGACAGAAGAAACAACACACTACTTGTACAATAAAAACACTACATATATGTATATTTATGTCACCCGATCGACAATGTCGGGTGACATATTGCTTTTCCTCTGTTTCTTTTTCTGTATTGTTATAATACTTCCACCTATTTTGTCCGGCAGTTTTCTCGGAGCCAATGCAACCAATCTTAATGAAAGTTAACTATAATGAGGAACACACATTTTCGGGTTGCAGTAGGTCTTAAGAACATAACAAATGGCTGCCGTTACCATGGAAACAGAACAAATGTGAAAAATTCCACTTTTTCGTTTTGGTGGATTATTTGGATATGCTTAAACATAGAATCATTATATTTTGATACAATGTAGGTGCCCACTATACACTGGTTTTGGTATGATTTTGGCAATCATTGGAACTACTATGTTACCATGAAAACAATGCAAAAAAGGTCAAAATGCTCCAAAAACCTTAAAGTGGCATTTACTGTCTTAAAATGGTAGGTGAAATTGATTGAAGCTTTGATGGTATGTTCCCTCCCATGTACTTAAATGGTATATGCTATTAAATTTTGGGAATGGTCTTTGTTACCATAGGAACCATCAATAATGTCAAAAATTTCAAAAATTTGAAAATGCTCCAAAATTTATGAAAATTAATATGATCATGATGATTGATGACTGTCAAGCCTGGATGACAATTTTGACTTCGGAATTTACAAAATGGCCACCGTTGCCATGGAAACTGCAAAAATGTCAAAAAAAATTAAAAATGCTTTGAACTTAATGTTTCTTGAAATTATTGTTAACTGGCAAGTAATCATCAATAATGTCAAAAATTTCAAAAATTTCAAAATGCTCCAAAATTTATGAAATTTGATGTGATTGATGACTGGCAAGCCTGGATGAGACTTTTGACTTTGGAATTTCCTAAATGGCCACCGTTGCCATGGAAACTGCAAAAATGTCAAAGAATTTAAAAATACTTTGAACTTAATGTTTCTTGATATTATTGTTAACTGGCAAATATAGATGAGACTTTTGGCTTTGAAATTTTCAAAATGGCTGCCGTTGCCATGGAAACCGCAAAAATGTGAAATTTTTTAGATGATCTGAATGTACTGAAAATTTACAGAAAGATATATAGCCATGCATATATGTATGTGATTCACTATTAATTCTTTTGGAATGGCTGCAGCTTAGTGGCAATGGGGGAAAGGGTGACATCCATTATTGCTTGCAATGGCAAATCTAGTTCGTATTGTTATTCAAACTACTAAAAGATAACAATATACAGATATTGAATGTATATGACATACGTATTAAATTTCAACGGCAGACTAACAAGTCGAATTTAATCAGAAAAACTGTTGCTACTTCTAGTGGTTTGAGTTGATAAATCCATATTTCTTCCACTTGATAATTCCAAGGGATTTCGGTCCTTGCTTTTACGAATACCAATGCAACAAAATATACGTGCGAGCAAATTCCTGTTAGACTTCCTTATAATGATGTAAACAAATGGGTCCGTCGAGTAATTAAAGCCTCCAAGCAAATGAATCTTTGAAACTATGTTGTACTCCATTGGTATGTTTAACAGCTTATAAAGAACCCATACCTGTAGATAAAATTATAGATTAATAGTTTTAATAGCCTATCTATTTAAGCAATGTAATGGTTAGAGCGTCTTGTCTAAATGGTGGTCCATACGATTTTAATCTATTTTTAAAAACTGTGTGAATATTCTAATACATTCTCTGAGAAGTTTTCTGTAATACACGGTTATCATGTGTGCAAATAGTTTGTCTCATAAGTTCCGTGTGTTCGTATACAACTGGCTAAAGAAGCTCCGTGTGTCCGTATACAACTGGCTAAAGAAGAAATAGTTCTTGAAACTTTTTTTTATATGTAATGGAGGGCTGCAGAAGTGAACGCAATTGTTGAATGTTTTCTCAGCTACCGTTATAATATTTGTTTAGTTACTACTACATCGTCAATAACACAGTCGATAGAGTATGTCCCAGAAGGGTACCAATTGACCCTTTAATAGTGTTTCATTGGTTCTAGCAGGGTTTCAATGATTCAATTAAAATGTTTGTTTACTTTCAGGCTGAAGTTCTAACTTCCTCCAGAAAATTGAAAACTGGACTATTTTGAGAGTTTAATTTTTTTAGCGTTCCTGATGAAGGTAAATCCAGAAAAGCGCTTCGGACGCAATAAATTATTAAACGTGTTGTTTTCATTTTTTTTACATCACTGGGTCGATACCTCTGCTGGTGGACTATCAGTCCCCGATGGTATCATCAGCTCAGTAGTCAGTATTTCGGTACTGACATGATTTAACAAACTTTTCTAAATTTGTCCGTATAGATAATGAAATTATTAAGAAACTAAGGTTTCAACTCCCTCAGGCAAAGTTGGCTTCAGATGAATTTGGCTATTTATTTTAGATATTTTTGAAATATAGCTCTTCAACAGTTTCGGTACTTATACATCTTCGGATTTCAAATGTTTGGCTTTGAGCGTTCCTGATGAAGGTAAATCCAGAAAAGCGCTTCGGACGCAAGAAATTATTAAACGTGTTGTTTTCAATTTTTTATTTCTTTGATGCATTTTTAGCTGTTTTGTCAAGACATGTTTTTGGTTAAGTGCTTCCAAACGTTTTATCTTTGATGAGTTGTTAGCTGTTTTGTTTCCGCACGTTTGGGTTTAATGCTCCCAAACGTTTTATTTTTGACAAGTTTACAGCTGTTTTGTGATGACACGTTTGTATTTATAGTTTTTTAACCTGAAGTGTTGTAATGTAAAATATTCCACAATTTGTATTCGAGTTTTTGACCTTTTGATTCGGGTCATTACTCTTGCAGGTGTGATTCGCAAACACAAGGTTTTTTACAGCGTTGTTTCTATTTTTTCACCCTTATATTTCTTTTTACTAACCCTTACATTTCCATTAACTATATTTTTACTTGATAGAGAAAGTGTATAACATTTTGGTCATGTCATCTAGTATTAGTTATTACTATTAATTACATTTTGTTTGTTGTCGTCTTTGATAGATTAATTTTAATGTTTATTTTAATTTTTGAGTCATTTGTGTTGTATGTCTATTATGTATGTTGACGCAGTTTTATCTGCTAGGTCTCAATTATTGTCTCATATCTATTTTGTATGTTTAGGTTGCTTAAATAATTTTTACAATAGAATGCAACCATACACAACTGTCCTATAAGATGATTTTAAACTAATTATAAAACCGGGTTTAACCCACCAATTTATCTGCTAAATGGGTGTACCAGGTCAGGAAAATGGCAATAGTTTTTAACGTGTTCCTTTGGAGGATACCGTTTGATTTTGCCAGTTTATATGAGTTCCCCCTTTCTGAATTTGCATTGGAGTTCAGTTTGTTTTGTTATACTTTTTTTTTTTTTTTTTTTACATACATACATGTCATTTATAAGATTCTACAGATCTGATATACGCCATGAAATGTTTAGGATAAGATATTCGGAAAATTTATCACAAAAATCTATTATAACAATTTATCTTACTCCTATACATTTCTAGGAATGGGATTGGTTAAGAGCGTCCGCTTGGAGACCGTGTATATTCCATATTATGTTTGTAGGGAGGCAGGGCTTATTTCAATACAAAGTAAGTAGTGGAGTTACGACTTTGGCACTATTTGCTTATCTAAATGTATTGAAAGTTCTGTTTAATATTGTTATATTAAGGTTGTTGATATTAAATTGTTATTGTTGACATTATTTTTTTGTGTGCAGACCAATGGCGGTAGGTTTTTAAAATTGAACACTTGAACACTTTAATATAAAAATAAGAAGATGTAGCATGATTGCAAATGAGACAACTGTGTGCTAGTGACATTGATCAGATAATCTTAAGAAACTTCCTTTACAAGTTGGAGATTTTCCGTTCTTCAATGAATTAGCTACTTTCAACACTTTTGAATGATACTCTTGAGAAAAAAAAAGTTCGTTGTTAGTTTCTGGAGAATATATATTTAACAATCTTTCTAGACTCGGACAATTTTAAGGCTTGACATACCAATTGCCACTTATCTGTCCTTGAAGGCCGTATTTAACATCTAAATATCTTTTGATTTTTGTAACGTTGGTATAAAACAATAAAATATGTCTGATGAGCCTCCTAATCTATCAGAAATATTTCAATAATATCTATGAAAACCGTTATTTGCATGCAATATTGTTTCTAACAAACCCATATATTTAAATTAGGTATCGACTAGAAGCCATGTCTGAATTCGCTTATAAAATATTACTTTATCAAACATCATGTTCCTTCATACAATTTTTCACTATAAAGAAAAAAGTACAAGTTCATCGAGCATTGTAAATCAACATTTAGGCACTCAGATATAATAAGATAATGTACAAGAATGAGTAAGAAAGATATTTATGATTTACATTATATTAGGGATGTCAAAAGATCTGAAATTTAATACTCGGTCATGATACTCGAGTAATCGCGAGTACTCGGAAGGAACATAAACGTCTATTGAAAAGTTTAGATTTTAGGTGGGATGCAGTAATTTTGTTTTTACCTTTATAAACATACTAACGAAAGACATAAACGTACCACACAATTAGCTTGATCCTCTGTTTTTTTGTGTCGATTAGACAATGAATTACCGCCTGCCGTTTCTAGAAATAACCTAGCATAAGAGCTGTTAATGTTTGTGTACGTGTTCATGAAACAAATTCCAATAAATTAAAAAATATATATTAAGTCCGACAAAGTAGACAATAGATGTATCATCTGTTCCTGAGGAGTTGGACTTTTATATAATACGACTTGTCCATTAATTTTAATAATATTGAACTTCAAATTACTTGTGCTTTTTTCGTTTTGCTCAGTTTTACTTTTTCTGTGTTTTGTTTTGTTGTGCACTATCGTTTGTCTGATTTTCTTTTCTGTAGTTATGACGCTGTCAGTTTATTTTCGATTTTTGGGTTTGAATGTTGCTCTCGTACTTTCGCCTATCTTTAAATTGGAAATTAAACAATTATAGTTAAGTTTTAAATACAGAATTAATCTAAATGTAGGTGAACATTTAACATCTAAATATCTTTTGATTTTTGCAACGTTGGTATAAAACAATAAGATATGTCTGATGAGCCTCCTAATCTATCAGAAATATTTCAATAACATCTAAATATCTTTTGATTTTTGTAACGTTGGTATAAAACAATAAGATATGTCTGATGAGCCTCCTAATCTATCAGAAATATTTCAATAACATCTAAATATCTTTTGATTTTTGTAACGTTGGTATAAAACAATAAGATATGTCTGATGAGCCTCCTAATCTATCAGAAATATTTCAATAATATCTATGAAAACCGTTATTTGCATGCAATATAGTTTCTAACAAACCTATATATTTAAATTAGGTATCGACTGGAAGCCATGTCTGAATTCGCTTATAAAATATTACTTTATCAAACATCATGTTCCTTCATACAATTTTTCACTATAAAGAAAAAGTACAAGTTCATCGAGCATTGTAAATCAACATTTAGGCACTCAGATATAATAAGATAATGTACAAGAATGAGTAAGAAAAATATTTATGATTTACATAATATTAGGGATGTCAAAAGATCTGAAATTTAATACTCGGTCATGATACTCGAGTAATCGCGAGTACTCGGATGGAACATAAACGTCTATTGAAAAGTTAAGATTTTAGGTGGGATGCAGTAATTTTGTTTTTACCTTTATAAACATACTAACGAAAGACAAACGTACCACAAACGTAGCTTGATCCTCTGTTTTTTTTGTGTCAATTAAAACAATGAATTACCGCCTGCCGTTTCTAGAAATAACCTAGCATAAGAGCTGTTAATGTTTGTGTACATGTTCATGAAACAAATTCCAAAAATTAAAAAAATATATTCAGTCCGACAAAGTAGACAATATATGTATCATCTGTTCTTGAGGAGTTGGAATTTTATATAATACGACTTGTCCATTAATTTTAATAATATTGAACTTCCAATTACTTGTGCTTTTTTCGTTTTGCTCAGTTTTACTTTTTCTGTGTTTTGTTTTGTTGTGCACTATCGTTTGTCTGATTTTATTTTCTGTAGTTATGACGCTGTCAGTTTATTTTCGACTTTTGGGTTTGAATGTTGCTCTCGTACTTTCGCCTATCTTTAAATTGGAAATTAAACAATTATAGTTAAGTTTTTAATACAGAATTAATCTAAATGTATGCATCTCATACATCTCATACCAATCACGTTTACATAGAAGTCTTGATTAACGAACAAAGGTAAGTTTTTAAGGTTTGTGATGAGTTAATTATTAATCCCTGAAAGTGTTGATCTGTTAAAAACACAGTTAAAAATGTCTATAATCAGTTATATGCGTAGGGTTCACTGCATGTCACTTTGATTTTGTTCTTATTTAGAAACATGATCTGGTCAACAATTTCAGACGAACGTGAGTGGTAATGTGAAGAAAAATATCTCCAGATGTGTAACAGGCAAACGAGTATCCGAGTACTAAACTGTCATCGAATACTCAGGAGTATTGAATAATTTTAAGATTCATCAGAAGTTATGGGAGAATGAAAAGTCGTTAAATTAAAAAACCCAAACATAAACGGTACCAATTTCATTGGATCAAATACACATTTGGACATTGGAGGGTTTCATAAGGAAAATTTATTTTTTAATTTGATATCTGTTAACAAAAGAAAACTTGGGAACATAATATGGCATACAAGTAAGATGGTTTTAAGTTAGCAATCAAAATGTCAGGCAAAACCATGGCCATAAAAACGGAAGGCTTTAAAGAATCTCAATTGCCCGCCTCGGAAAATGTAACCTGCAGTTGCCAAATAGATGATAACTTATAAAAGGACTATTTTTTGTTTCAAGTTTAAATTCGCTCCAACGTGTCGTTTCAGAAGTAAAGTTTGTTTTTAAATTGCCATATCAGAAGCAAAGAATGCTTGTAGAAGCCCTTTTGTTTTTCTTACAATTGACATTTATATCATAGATAAATTCGATAAAGGGATTTAAAATCATTGGAATCATGTGACCTAAAGCTGTATTATGCATGATTGTTACCCATCAACCTAAAAACGGGATTGTGCGTAGAGGTTTTCAAGTCAACAATTTCACCCAAGTTTTAAAATGTTTCGCCTTGTAACTTCAAATCAAATAAAAAACATGTCATTGGCAAAAAACCGCGGGAATCGAAAATCGAAGCGTGGCGGGATGCGTCTGCTGGTGACGACTATTCTGGTATCTGAATATCCCAGACTGAAAAACATGTCAGTAGTGAATTGAAACACAGACACATGATATCGGACAAGTAATATGTAACTTTGTCCGTAAACATATGAAGTGTCGGTTTCACAGTTCTTATTGCATACACTGGCAATGAAGTCCGTAAAATATGCATGCGCGTAGCTTATCAATTAAAAAACGAAAAGCCATACAAATGGACAATGGGTATGTAATTGCTGTGAAATTTGAACTTGACAACGGAAAATATGAAATCCCCACGTTTGTCATATACCTTAGTTAGAAGTTGTACATCTCTGCTAATATCAATTAAAAACGATTCAGATCAGTTCAGTTGCGTTTGTATCTTCAATCTTATTTTCGATAGGAAAATAAGAGATCTAAACAATCACTAAAATGTGGGTAGTGACAAATGATTGTAACAAACAAAAGTTGAAAAATCGCGTGAACTCCAAAAAAAAGGAGTGAGACCTGGTACGTCGACGTCAACTCAAAAGACGAAAAGACAACTCCACAGAACGTAATATTTTACAGGAAACAAAATATTGAGTACTAGGAGCCAACAATTCAGGTTAACCTCATTTGCAGATGATGATCTTTGTTTCTGTTCACTAACTGCTTTTGTTCTGTTTCTCATGGTGCTAAGGCATCATCGAGAAAAGGAAAACAGGATTGTAGCTGCAACAAAGGGTTCCTATGTGAAGCAGATGGTAAATCAAGCCATAATGATAACTTTATTCTATGAAACACTTGCTTCATTCGTTTATTTGAAAATAACCGTCTTTAAAGAAAACCCAGATTTTAAACGCAAGCTATAAAATCTCGTTTCAACTTGGTAATATATACTGTCCACACAGGTAATGCTCGCAAACGGCCGCATCCAAATTAAAAGTTCACAGAGGGAACTGTCTTCTGCTTCAAGCCCCCCCCCCACTTTTAAGGAATTGTAGACATTTAAGTCAATGTATATAGCAGACTTGGCTGTGTTTGTGTCATTGGAACAGGGCGATTATAACTGTCAATTGAATTTGTAATATTCAGTGACAGGACATTACCTTTGAACCAGAAATTAATTGAAAATGATAATCATATTCCATTCTTTTTATTAGTCCTGTATAATTTCTTCCTAAAACGAATTAACAATAAAATGGGCGATAAGAATGGCTTCCTTTAGAAGTGCTATGCTAAGAACAAAATGTTAAGATATTTGTGGTAACAATCCGATCGTATAGACTTGTGTAAAAGACTTATAAAGTACTGTGTAAAAGGTGTAGAAAGAACTGTGTTAAAATGTTATATGTAACTTCAAAAACTTCATCGCGTGAACAAGAGAAGTAAGATTAACACCATATTCTCTGATTGTTAAAAGTGACAAAGACTAAAACTTAACTTCTATGAAACATACCGGTAATACGTAGTGTGCATGTCATCGATGTCTTCTCACTAATATGGAAAAAACTTTGATCTAGGGTAAACTCATGGATGCTTTATAAAAAATCGGATAAAAGATATTAAGGAAATTAACCCCTTTCTTTCAATAAATCTAAAAGCTGCTTCTGATCTTGTAAACAAAGAGATTAAGGAAAGGAAACCGTCTGATTGGAACATTCAAATAAAAATAAAATAATCTCACTTTGTTATGAACCTATCACGTTATTGATACACGATATATGTTCATAAATAAGAGGGTTAATTTCAGGCTTATTTGTAGAACGGTTGTTTTTAAATCAGTGTTTGCGTCCACATGTTCGTGTTATTTGTGAAATAAGTTTTTTGTTTTTCTGCGTTTATTTGTTTTACCTACACTTAAAGCTAATGGTAGATACATTTCCGTAATGCACACATTGTACGTTGAATATGAAGTCCATTATTGTGTTTCTTCATCTTTTTTCATCGAATAGTACATATCAAATTTAACCTTGTTCATAATTTCAACCGATTTTAGATCATTTTATTATATTTTAAACAGTGAGTTTAGAAAGTGAGTGAAAAGATGAAAAATATTAAAATAATCGGGGTCTTTTATAGCTGACTATGCGTTATGGGCTTTGCTCATTGTTGAAGGCCATTATGTGACCTATAGCTGTTAATTTCTTTGTCATTTGGTCTGTGGTTTTGGTCGTTGATGCTTCCAGATGATCAGGTATTGTAAAGCCCCAAACAACATCGTTTTTGTGTGTAAAACTCATTACATTAACTGCTTGATAAACGAATTAGGTATTGACAATTCACTTGGAAACTCAACATATACCCTCACGACACTTACCAAAAAGGAAATCCTGGATAATCATAGGTCTGTTCTATGTTCCTTTGGAATTTCAACCAAAGATGAAGAACTGGAACTTCCATCAATGTATTGGATACCTAAACTACACAAGTGTCCTTACAAACAACGGTTTATTGCTGGGTCTTCCAAGTGCTCCACGAAACCTCTTTCTAAATTATTAACATCTATTTTATCAGCAATCAAAGACGGGCTTCGAAGTTATTGTGAAACTGCCTATTCTAGAGGTGGCGTGAATCAGATGTGGATACTTAAAAATTCAAAAGATCTTTTAGAGTACATACAATCTAACTCTCTTTCATCTTGTAATAGTATTAAAACATTTGACTTTTATACTCTTTACACAAGTATTCCACATTCCAAACTAAAAGACAAATTGAAAGAGTTGATATTGCTTTGCTTCATAAAAAAGAATGGTAAACGTAGATACAAGTATCTTGTCTTACGAAGGGATAAATCCTACTTTGAAAGGATCACTCTGATTCAAACAAACAGTCGGAAACCAGGTTGAAAAGAACAAGAGAAGGCGATAAATGTTTACTGTATTGTTTACTATAGTGACAAAATTTTAAAAAGTTAATAAAAACAAACAAAATTGCAATTTTCTTCTCAATTACGAGGTGTTTTATTTTAAAAACACCATTTGCATAAGTTTTCAATTTATGTAGTACATAGTTAAGCAGAACTATTAGATATCAAGTCGACGACATGGGTATCTTTCAAGTTGGATGAAGAAAATGCATAACCTCCGATTTTTATGAAAAAATTACCACGGACGGAAAACATATCAATCTATTAGTTCAGTAATTTTCGTGTCTGCCCTTCCATTATGTGACTGAAGAAAAAATTCCAAAAAATGGGTAACAATTGTATCGAAAAGAGAAAATCGAGTGCATCTTTTTATGTTAGGGCGTGTTTGAGTTGAGTATTTTGTCTTGATATCGTACAAAATAAGAATATTTCATACATCGTCTCGCTTCAGATTCTATCATTTTTATATATTAAAGCTACAGGTTGACTTTATAACACAAAAAAATCACAGTACTAAAAGATGAAATATATGGGTCAAGTGAAATACCTATCTAATGAGTCACAAAAACAGGGAAGGTGTGTTCGAATAGCTATTTTTTTTACTGAAAGTACTTGACGACAGTCTTTCAAGTTGGATGATGAAAATGCATATCTTCGAAAAATTCTAATTTTTTGTGTGTGATTACTAGGGTTTATAGTCTTCATACACTAAAAAAATCTAGTCTGCCCTTCCACGAAATATTTAATTAGAATTTTTTTAAATGTTTATGAATTTTCGAAAATTCCACCTGACAACCGATCAGACAATAGTTTTTAGTTGAATCAATGCAGACAAGATTATTAACTGATGCTCATTAGCTAGTTGATACATTTGTTTTTTAAAATACAACTGACATATAAGGATCGTAATGGTGCAATGTGGATAAATTTATCGGTTTCCAAGAGCAATATTGGTAGCGCGTCATCCCTACAATGGCTTCCATTTCTACGATTGTGAAAATGAACTGGCGTAATGGGGAGATAATTTTGACAAAGTAGACTCCTGACTGCAAACAATTCTCTGAAACTGACATTATCAAGATGCTTGATTTCTTGATTGACAACATTTTGTTACGTTCGGAAGACATGTTTTCAACAGACTGTCGGCATTCCAATGGGAAAAAATTGTGACCCTCTACTTGCCGACTTCTTTATCATTGTGAGGCTGGCTTCATGCAGGAACTTCTTAGGAAGAAAGATAAGAAGTTAGCGATATCATTAAACTCTACTTTCCGCTATATAGATATGGAAGCGCATATGGTACACCCCTTGTAAAGTTATTTTGTTGCTAATAAGTCGGAATTATAAGTTATGTTGTGTGTTATAAGCTGGAATCTAATAATCATGTGGAGTCAACTTGTCGGAGTTTTAAATATTTTTGTTCATACAAGATTTAAACAAATGTTGTTTTTTGTAGATGCTTTGATCTAGAAGATCAAAATATAGCATCTATCCCCCTTATGTCCGAAATATTGTTATTTTAAGTACCTTATTTCTGATATTTGACTGTCGTACCCCTTTCATACAAAATAACTCATACAGCCGAAGCACATTAAACAAACGAAAATGGAATTCGATTTAAAAATAGCCTTATGTTTTCCCAAAGTAGTCACGTGGTTTGACCTCATCTTCAAATAAACAAGTTGTCGACTTAATCAATTTACAAGTTGAATTTATCATGCCGACTTCTCATTACTATGTCATTACATTTATATTAGAAAGTCGACATTGTAATGCAATTATTTCTTCATCATTCCGACAAGTTGACTCAACATGATTATTAGATTCCAGCTTATAACACACACACTAACTTATAATTCCGACTTATTACCAACAAAATAACTTTACAAGGGGTGTACCATATGCGCTTCCATAATATAGATGATGTTCTTTCACTAAATAATTCAAAATTTGGTGACTATGTGGAACGCATCTATCCCATCGAACTAGAGATATGGGATACTACAGATACAGTTAAGTCGGCCTCATATCTTGACTTACATCTAGAAATTACAATGAGGGTCGGTTGAAAACAAAGCTTTACGACAAGAGAGATGATTTCAGCTTTCCAATTGTGAACTTTCCATTTCTAAGTAGCAACATTCCAGCAGCACCTGCATACGGGGTATATACCTCCCAATTGATACGATATTCCCGTGCTTGCATTTCCTATCATGATTATCTTGACAGAGGGTTGCTGCTCACAAGAAAGCTATCAAACCAAGAGTTCCAAATGGTGAAGTTGAAATCATCCCTTCGTAAATTTTGCGGACGCCATCACGAGTTGGTTGACCGTTATGAAATAACCGTTTCACAAATGATATCGGATATGTTCCTTACGTCGAAACTACAATCCCCGTCCCTTTCATGAATGTGACCAACTTTGGACTATTTACCGGATTTGTTATCACATAAGCAACACGACGGGTGCCACATGTGGAGCAGGATCTGCTTACCCTTCCAGAGCACCTGAGATCACCCCTAGGTTTTGGTGGGGTTTGTGTTGCTTATTCTTTAGTTTTCTATGTTGTGTCATGTGTTCTATTGTTTGTCTGTTATTCTTCTTTTATTTTTAGCCAGGCGTTGTCTGTTTATTTTCGACTTATGAGTTTGAATGTCCCTTTGGAATCTTTCGTCCCTCTTTTACCCTTACAGCGCACTTGAGTTAGTACCTGCAGTTTTGCCATGTTATTACATATTGCTCAATCTTTAGTTTTCTATTTTTATCTTTAGAAACATTGTGCTAGCCCTTTCGTTGCAGTTTACTTAAGTCATTAAGTAACACTAAATAGATCTGACAAATATTTAGTTACATCATAATGTTATATCTGCTAATTAAATGAAATATTTTGCTTTCCCCGTTTCGCAACCAATAAAAAATGCAGTTATGGTTTTCTTCAAAGTCTGAGTATTTCAAAGCTGACCTTGTCACGAAATATCAATACAGACAATAATTCTGTTTTCATTGAAATTTCAAAAAATAAGAATTAAAAAGTTATCAGATAATAGTTTTCAATAGTAATAATAGCATATAAATATGTAAAGTGAAGATAATGAGTAAGAATGAACATTTGACTTAACTTTAAATTAGGGATAGCAAAGACACAATCTGAATAAAATTAACAGTTTTCACTGTTCTCATGACAGCGTATCATTTCTACAACGGCTTCCTGTTCTTTATAACAAACATCAATCATTTTAATTTCGAAAAGTAGAAATATATATGTGGATAGATTGTTTTAAATCTTTTAGACTAATAGTCTTATAACTTATCACAAAATAAAATCTGCACTCTAATATTTTATTTGTTTTTATAGGAGAAATTGATATACCATTTACATTCGTATAGTTTTAAAATACATTATGTAAATGGAAACCAAAGACGCTTAGTACGAAGATGAAAAAAAAAAAACCAAATGAGTAAACTATTTCTGGCGATTTGGTGAGGTTTAACTTATTAAAATCATTTCTTATGTTTGCTTCTTTAATTTACAAGGTGAACGGTTTTTTAGCTACTATCAACCGCTATCACAACTGGGACTAAAATAAGAAAATGTAGGTCACTAGAGGTTACCTTACGACATTCAACAATAAAAAAAACCCCACCACTTGAATGGTAATAACATTAACGGTACCACTTTTCCTGCACCAGATGCACATTTCGACAATACATGTCTCTTCAGTGATGTTCGTGGCCAAACTATTTGAAATCCAAAGTTTATATAAAAGAGCTATAATCCAAAAGGTTAAAAAAGTATAGCCAAATCCGTGAAAGGAACCAGAGCTTTGCATGAGGGAGATACATTCCTTAATTTATAATAATTTATAACATTTAGTTACAGCAAATTTTAATAACACAAAAAATCCGTATTTTCATGCCAGTACCGTAAGCTATATATTTTTCCTATATCATAAAATTTAAAACAATTAAATGAGAAAACAAACGGTCTGCTTTATAGATAAAACAACAAACAAACAAAAAACCACATATGATATACAGCATCTAACAAAGTAACAACCACTTAATTACTGGCTCCTGAGTTAGAAAAGACATAAACAAAATGTGTCGGGGTTAAACATATTTGCCCCTTACCTAGCATACGAGTGGATAACAGCACAATGTAAAACAAATCATATAAAAATAAATGGAAAGAGCTCGACCTATTAGATCCAAACAAAGCCTTAAAAACAACAAACACAAAGTGTACTCCCGGTCGCTCAAAGCTAGAACAAAGAAACTAACTAATAGATAAATCATGTTTTCCAAACTTAAAAACCAATCAGTACGCATTCAAACGATAGAACTTTAATTACCACTACTAAATAAATCATGTTTTGAAAGACTAAAACATCAATTAAAACACAATATATGGTTTAAGTGTAAAGAAATCATAAACAGTCACAGGAAGGCATGACCTTGTGCAATACCAAACTATTAATATTGACAGGATATAAGACCGAAGTGTTCATTACAATATTGCAAAACATATTTCGTTTGGTAGTGTTCTTTCAAAAGTGATTGGTATTAACCTGATATTTGTTCAGTTCATCAATCATATTAAGCAAGAACATGCATTTGATAAAACGTATCGCTAGGAAGGGGAACTGTGACTTTGGTGCAAATTTCCCTCGGGGATAGAAAAGAAAATTGAAAAGAACTGTACCCCGTATTTAAGAAGCAAGAAAAGAAGGAAAACAGATAGACTGGTGTTCATCAATGGTAGGCCGTATATCACCAATGTAACAACTATATCAACTAGACATTAAACGGCGTTGGCATACAGGGATGTACTATCAAAACTTCCATACCATATACTAGTAAACTATACTGAGTGAATGCCCACCAGTGTTGCCGATGCCATACAATCAAGAACAAGACGAGATGTCTTTGATACTGAATATTGTATATTTTAAGAACTAGTAATCTCAAAAGATGTTAAAAGCACATTCATAATAGCAAAAAACTGACTACTCCAAGAAAATGTGGGGGTCCTACAAGAATAGACGTAGGACTGTCTAATGGAATTCCATACCATCAAATGCAAAGACACATTACCAACAAGAGAACACATGTACGAAAATCCCCGACACGTACATTCATTGTCTTCTGGGAAGTTGAATCAGAAAAAATATTTGGGAGCAAAAATTCACCACAAACTGAACTGGAGTTCCCACAAAGACAAAGTGGTAGAAAGAAGGATATCAAGGGTTTTCTTGCAGAGAAACATTTGCCAGTGCCAACGCAAGATAAAATAACTATTCTATATGACCCATAAAAGACACAAATGGGGTATACCAGCATCAAATGGGATGCACTTACTGCCATTTACAACCTGTAAATGATACAACGTATGCTGCAAGATTTTTAGCTGGTAATTGCCATTGAATCTGCATTGAATCACCAGTGTAGAAAAATCTTCACAACACCTGCAACGGTCAACACTCAAGAACGCCGAGCTACAAGGTCATTATGCTCCAGATCACATTGTCAACCACATAGTTGCAATGTTCCAATTTCAACATAATATATAGAAAGGAAAAAGAGCAAGGGTGTTTTGGGCTCATCCCAATATCAATTGTTTTACACTCAACACCAGCTGAAATGTAGAATAGTAAAACATCTCATACCTTGTAAAGCATAACAATTCGTAATCGCGACTAGTTTAACAGTGATTGATTTAATCTCTTGACTGCGAATCTTTGTTTTAGTAAACCTCAAGGGTTTACTTGGGTATATAATTATGCAAAATACACGGAAATCCTATTCTACGTTTAACCCAATGTTGAACAGTTATATTCATTTGGCTCATGAAGACGTATAAATACAAGCCACATCAAGTCGGAATGGGAAACTCGTGCAGTAAGTGTTTGACTCGGGTATAAAGCAAAAACATATTATCAGTTACAGTTATAATTAAATGTGTAATATAATAACGAGAACTAATTAAAGGTGTAGATCACGTTGAGTTTTATTCGGTTGTTAAATGTTAGTTATTGTGAAAACGTGATGTCAGATTTGGTGTTAAGGAAACGAACATTAACAAGTAAGACATACGGTGTGTTTATTCATCAAAATGTTGATGTTCTTTGTTAAAATTAATAAACCGTTTAGTTTCCAAAATTATGAGGCTTTTTTGTGGTATCTTAGAAATTTGAGTAACAAATCTACACGAGAAAATACCTGTACCAAGTCAGGAATATGACAGTTGTTACCCAGTAGTTTCGAGCGTCACTGATGGGTCTTAAGTAGACGAGACGCGCGTCTGGCGTAAGTACAAAATTAAATCCTGGTATCTATGACGAGTTTATTTACTACAACTGGGTCGATGCCACTGCTGGCGGAGTTTTAATTCCCCGAGGGTAACACCAGCCCAGTAGTCAGCACTTATGTGCTGACATGAATTATCATTGATATGGTAATATTTATAAATTAACTGTTCACAAAAAAAAAATGAAACTTTGAAATGCTAAGGCTTTTCTACCTCAGAAATAGATTACCTTAGCTGTATTTGGCAAAACTTTTAGGAATTTTGGTCATCAATGCTCTTCAACCTCGTACTTTATTTGACCGTTTTAACTTTTTTAAATTCGATTCGACTGATAAGCCTTAAGTAGACGAAACGCGCGTCTGGCGTAAATACAAAATTAAATCCTGGTATCTATGACGAGTTTATTTACTACAACTGGGTCGATGCCACTGCTGGCGGAGTTTTAATTCCCCGAGGGTTAGTCAGCACTTCTGTGCTGACATGAATTATCATTGATATGGTAATATTTATAAATTAACTGTTTACAAAAGAAATTGAAATTTTGAAATGCTAAGGCTTTTCTACCTCAGAAATAGTTTACCTTAGCTGTATTTGGCAAAATGTTTAAGGAATTTTTGTCATCAATGCTCTTCAACCTCGTACTTTATTTGACCGTTTTAACTTTTTTAAATTCGATTCGACTGATAAGTCTTAAGAAGACGAAACGTGCGTCTGGCGTAGATACAAAATTAAATCCTGGTATCGATGACGAGTTTATTTACTACCACTGTGTCGATGCCACTGCTGGCGGAGTTTTAATTCCCTGAGGGTATCACCAGCCCAGTAGTCAGCACTTCTGTGCTGACATGAATTATCATTGATATGGTAATATTTATAAATTAACTGTTTACAAAAAAAATTGAAATTTTGAAATACTAAGGCTTTTCTACCTCAGGAATAGATTACCTTAGCTGTATTTGGCAAAACTTTTAGGAATTTTGGTCATCAATGCTCTTCAACCTCGTACTTTATTTGACCGTTTTAACTTTTTTAAATTCGATTCGACTGATAAGTCTAAAGTAGACGAAACGCGCGCCTGGCGTAAATACAAAATTAAATCCTGGTATCTATGATGAGCTTATTGATGTGTTAGAGCTTTTTATTTTATCCTTTGATTGTGGACTTTCCGTTTTGATTTTTCCTCGGAGTTCGATATTTTTGTTATAGTACTTTTTAACGTATATACATATAAATTATGAATTTGCTTCGGAAGTGTTTGTTTGTTAAATTTAAAAAAAAAATACAAACATTGCAGTTTTCCCCCGATATTTTAACGGTAATTCGGAGAAAGAAGGGACATCGTCATTTTTTCATATACAAGGTATTTAACTAACCACTGCCGATGCAATTACAGAAAAGTTTGATGAAAAGATTAAATGCAATTTCTTAAATCAAAAGCCATTAGTAATATATAAAAAAAAAACCGCAGTTAATATTTCTTTACCTTAATTTTACAAATGAATAAATGCAAAACAAAAAATAAATAGATCAATACTTATTTAGATTTGAATTGCATGTGTACTTTAGAAGTCACCACAGTCGTGTTTGCACTATAACTACTCACACCTTACATTACTTTTCTGCTTAGCTACCTTTGAAATAATCAAAACTAATTACGAGATATTGGTTTGCAATTTGACGGGCAAATTAAACAAAGACAGCAAAATCATGTTAATCGAACGAAATAAAGGATGAATTTATATATGTCATCTATATAATAGATGCTTTTATTTCATTTGGAGACATGCTACTGGAAGAAACATGGATTCATTGATTTCAGGAATAAGCTAATGAAAGATTTCACGTTAATTAAAGGTAGTTGGTGTACAATACAACTATATCGAATGTCTCAAAACGTCATAAAAGCAGGGCAACATTGCAGTGACTGAAGGCACTTCCTTCATTAGACAGTTTCTGTTCAGCCTAATGTTATATTATTACATCAAGTTTTTAGAAATCTCGTAATCATTTGAATTCCTGATTTCTAATCGACAAAATCTTAGGACATTGATTTCTCTGTAAATAAAGGTTCATACTTCGACCAAATTACAGATAAAGTGAATACTTTGAACACAGCATTTATTATTCATGCTTTATTGCTTAATTCTTATTAAAATAAGTTGTTTTGCATGATACTAGAATCAATTGTTGTATCAATGTTCCTCAAATAAGTTAGAATATACTTGTTTTTCGTCAAATTAAAAGTTTCGTATAATGACAATTGAGTTATGTGTTTAGGGTTATTTTTAATGATTTATTTCATTCTTAGTTCCAATATTTAATGTCATAATTAAACTGTTAACTGTACAAAGTATCATGTAAACATAATATATAGATAATGAGATGTGGTATGATTGTAATACAGACTCCGACAGGACAAAAGGTTAAACATTCCAATCGAGAAAACCATAGGTCTCACAGCATAACATAAGAACAAATCAGCTTGAAAGAGCCTGTCAAATTCGAAGAATCATTTGGTAATTTAATAAACTTTATTAAAGTGTCAGACACAGAGTAATATTTATTCACCGCTTACAATAGTATAGACATGCTGGTGGACTTTTCGTCCCCGAGGATATCACCAGCCTAGTAGTTAGCAATTCGGTGTTGACATGCATATCAATTATTTAGTCATTTTTATAAATTTAAGGGTTGCAAAAGTATAAATTATTTGAAATACTAAGTATGTTCTATCCCAGGCATAGATTACCTTAGCCGTATTTGGCACAACGTTTTGGAAATTTGGGTCCTCAATGCTCTTTAACTTTGTGCTTGTTTTTGCTTTCAAAACTTTTGATCTTAGCGTCACTGATGAGGTTTATGTAGACGAAACGCGCGTCTGGCGCATAAAATCATACGACTGGTACCTTTGATAACTAATTATATGACGTTTAAATGTTGTAAATGTCACACCGCTCTAAAATTTACATTGCTTACAACTTCGTTAAAACTGAATTACTTTAAAAGCAGATATACTATTGTTAAATTCTACAGCATATTTCTTTTAAACAACATAATTGCATTGAAAAATTTGTGTGAATTAATAATACTTATTAATTGATTTATATCATTAAATATTCGTTTGTTCTGAAGATCGACCATTTGTTCTTCCCCTTTTTATGCTCTTTTTTTACAAATCTGTATGTTTTAATATCTTTCTGTTAACCAGTAAATTGGTTTCATAAGAAATTTAGGTGTCATACCACCAATTACTCCCTCAAATTTAGAACGTATGTGAAAGTAGGCCTACTCGGACAAAAAAAAGTGCATTTGATGTCATTGTTCACCTAAACTAACCAACAAATTTGCAGAAATGAAAGTTTTGTTGAAAGAGAAATATATTAAGACCATTTTGAGCCAAAATTTACCCGTCTATGAGTTTGCATTAAAAATTGAGGATTAATGCGCTCCATAGTATACTAATTTAAGATTTCCAGAAAACCAGGGGTTATTTTTAGTGGTACCTCCTTTCGGAAGCTCTCTGCTTTCTTATATGATTTTGAATGTATGTTGAAAATTGGCATGCAGAAAGGTGACACCTGTATGATTCAGGATATACCTAGTTTCTATGAAGTTAAACTTAAGGTAAAATATTTAGAAAGCTGTGAAAATTGCAAAATTTGGTTGAACAGATAGGGACTTTTAATTGGTGGTATGACACCTAAAGACTCTTGAAATCCGGATAAAAAGATGCAAATTACAGAAAATAATTTTAATTAGCGACCATTTGAGGTAAATCATACTTATAAGAGATGTAATGGAATAAAACACGAATAATTCAGTAGGTCAAGGTTTTTTATTTTTGACACTGTGTATTTTTTTCATAATATTTGATGGTCCGCATCTCCTGTTTTTCGTTCATTTTATACAAAAAAATTAAGTGTTCTTATGTATTTCGAAAGACGAAAGACATAAAAGGGATAGTCAAAATCATTAGTCGAATACAAACTGATGATGCCATGACAAGAAAACAATAACGACAAAAAGACAAATAACAGCTTACATAAAATATCTTAAAAAACTAGAGACTGAAAAATGTACGCCTTTTCTGATTGGTTAGTTATTTTTGTGTGTCTCAAAGAAGGTACTTTCACCTTCACAGAATCTACAAAAACCTTTTAAGAGTATATATTTGAACCTGATTAGGAAACGATATAATTTTATGTTCATCCATCTAAAAACTGATGTTAATAAAAAAATATCTTATAAAATGTTTGAATTATTAAGTTTGA
Source organism: Mytilus edulis (assembly GCF_963676685.1). Taxonomy (NCBI): domain Eukaryota; kingdom Metazoa; phylum Mollusca; class Bivalvia; order Mytilida; family Mytilidae; genus Mytilus; species Mytilus edulis. The sequence goes on along the minus strand of NC_092345.1, from coordinate 98,356,937 downwards.
AAAAAACTTACGTTATAAGGCAACCAACAGACTACAAACACACATGCTAGTAAACCAACAATCGCTGCAAACTTTATCTCCGTTGATCTGTTAGCTTGTTGGTTGGGACGACCTTTCTGTGCTTCTATAGTACGATGTCTGAGCCGAAGAACGGCTACTGCAACTAAACTGTTCAATGAAATTATACCCAAAACTACCAGAAAACCTAGACTGGTGTAGCTGATGTGGAAAATCTTTTTTGTTAAATTCTCTTGGTAAGTAAAGACGCTACAGGTGTACGTTAATTTGCCTCGTCTGTATCGTGGAGTCCATAGTGAACCCAAACCAACATGTGGTAGAGCACAAATCACGGATAGAAATACGATCACCAACAATACACAAATCATCCACAGCTTCTTTGATACATTTGAACGGTAGAAGAACGGCTTACAAAAAGCTAAAAATCTGTCTACAGCCATCAGCAGACTTATGGATCCGGTCAAAAGTGGCATTATAGGATGTAGAAACGACTTCACTGCACATAAATCGTAAGTCATTGGCAATCCCATACGTCTGCTTATGTGCCAAAAGCACGATAGACACACCGCTACAAAATCTGTGGTACAAAGGGCAAGCAGCAAAACGTTTGTTGTCATTTTTGTCTTTCGCAAGTCTGACAACAGTAGGATGATGGAAATGAAATTCGTGACAATTCCAGGTACGTAAATCAGGAACACTGATAAATATAATGTATCATCTGTTGTTCCGGAACCACTACTACTACTCTTAGGTATTAAGGCAATATTAGCAGTAGTATTGTTAGGAATTATAGACGAATTTTCCATTTTTCTCAGCTTAAATTAGGACATAATTGATAACAACGATCTATTTTTCTATTTTATCAATCGAGAATATGCATAGGAAGATTTGAACGTTTCATTATAAGCTCAAGAGAATAGCAGTGCTTGTCATTCATTAGCTGTTTAACACAACCAATGACAGGATAAGATGTTAATAAAACTTGAAAGAAACGTTGTAAAAAAACAAATAAATTAAGTGACATATTAGATGTATTTTACAACTGTTGACTAGAAAAAGCAGCACTATAAAAATTAGTGTAACGAGTATTCAAAAACAAAAATTTTGCTTTGTACGATTGGAGTATCGGGTACTCTCAAATGTAATATAAACAAAATTTGCTGATAATTTCTTTCTAAATGATTTATTGTTCTCCAGGCAAAAAAAAACTTAATAAAAAAAACTACATGTTTACATAATTGTTCTCTACAATAAATACATATATATAATTGTCCTTTTCTATTTCGTCCATTTTATTAATTTGGGATTATGAATTACACACAATAAGTTCTATATTCCGGGCCATAAGAATACCTAAATGTTATAATATTAGTGTGAGACGTTTCTTCTTCCTGAAAGGACTTTTACATTTTTGACGGACATATATGCACGTCATGATGTAGTACATTTACGCTTTTACTTTTGAGCTATTTCAACTTTGGTGTTTGGGACTTGGATCAAACAGGTTTGACCTATATGAGTGTTTAAACGGACACTTGCGCTCCAATATAATGAAATTTGCCCTTAAAAATATATGTCCGCTTTTTCTACAGGACTTTTGCTCTTTTTGAACATAACAGTTGAGTTCTGGTGTTTGGAAGTTGGGACCAACAGGTTTGACCTAAGGGTATATCCTTTCATATACATATTAAAGTTAAGAACGTCTTGTGCCCTATCTGCTATGTTTCAGTGAGATAACTAGACTAATTAGGAAATTAAAACCCATGAGCTAACCATGACTGTGTTTGACTCTTTCATGTCAACAGGCTCAAGGAGTTAAACAATTGTTTAAATCTTAACCCACTCAAGATATTGTATATATAAAAAAAGAAAATGACATACAAGTTGAATTCGCATTTAAACATTAACAGTATAGAACCCTCCTAACAAACAAACATGAAGTCCTCGCACAATTTCAGTGGGAAACGTTTCAATTGTTGTCATTATACAATTGATCAATAGCTGTTCAGAAAATGCTCTACTTTTAACCAGACGCTAAGTTTGTGGTTAATGAACATAACACTTCTTCATGTGAATATGACTGCAAATAGTTTTTCCTAATATAATGAACATTTCTCAGGTTTTTTTGTTTTGATATTCATAGAAGACAATTTTGAATGTTTATGAATGTAGTATTATAAACCCGTATCATTTATCATCAAATAAGGTTTATTTGCACCAAACAAACAGTGGAGAGAAAGCCAATTTAATATGACGTTAGCTGTGATGACAGTATTAATGACTTTTCTTTTTAAAAAGGTTATAATAACCTCTTAAGGTGGTACCCAACACTTTCATTAAAATCAATTTGGCTCGTTTAATTTTCATAAAATTTTGTCAAAGTATTTACTTTGACCCTTTAACAAAACTATAAAAATTTCAAATATTTTGAACCAACCGTTTTGTCAGAAAAATTACACTGGTTATATAGCAGTTTGACAAACACCAATTTTGATCATCGAGAAGCTTAATATTCCTTTTACAACACAACGTAATTAAAACGTTTAGCTGACTTTACAGAGTTATCTGCCTGTAGTGTTATGTACCACCTTAAGAAAGTGTTTATATGACTGGTTTGTTTTTATGTTTCATAAAATAACTGGAAACTAAAATATTATTTGATGCGATACAGGCATTCATAATACTTTCTGATAATCTGATATAAAAATTTGCAAGAAATCATATGTATTACAACATGACAGCCATGTAACAGGCCCTTGAAAACTAATTTGATCTAAAGCGGTAATTTTGCTCTAAACAGCTCTTTAAAAGACTGAAACATAAAATTATTTCCACTTTTTCAGTCAAATTTCAGACTTATATATTGCTGTAAATTCAGTACTGTTCAGACATTTATATTGCTGTCATTTAAGATCTGTTCATTTATTTACAGACTGTCCAGTGGCTGCAATTTACCTGTTCACATCAACATAATACTGAACAGTACTGAATTGACTGAAAGCGATCTGTCTGAACCGCACTGTATTTACCGCGGTGGATAAGCCTATAAAGCTGAACATGACTGAATAATTTATGCTCTGATCTGACTTTTCCGATCCTGTACAGATAAAAATTACCGTTTCAGACTCATGTTCATTTACTAGATAGCTACGGTACGTACTACGCAATCAAATTTTAAAAAGAAATTTAACAATTTTGGATTAACGAGTACATGCGTGTTATTCTTTATTTTTTTCCTTTGTATTGAATTTCTTACATTTATTAATGAATTTGTCTTTAAAATTCTTCTTGTAAGTTAGTTCTTTCGTCTATACTTTCGAATGTGAACTCGAAAACACAAGAAACCAATGTCTTTATTACACATATAAACAATATTATTTTTATGTTTGTTTTTGAAGAAAAACCACCAACAACGTTGTTGACTATACTAAATTCCTCAAATTATAATTACAAAATTCAAGAACGTACTTACAAGTTTACCATTTCTTCTAAGGAAAAGGAAAAGTATACGTAATTGAACGATATGTTAGATTTTGAAAATTTTGTAACGATTTAGAAGTCTCTAAACTGATCTGAATATGGAAAATGATAAATGATAAGCATTTATACTTTTAAAAGACAGTCAATTACATATTGATGCAAACAGTCTAAAAATGTATAGAATGAAACCGGACAAATTTATACCTGTTATTTTAACTGATTAGTTATCGTGAACAACAATATTGACAGGGTCTTTTTTCATATCTTCATGATAAACGCGACAACCTTTCATACAATTTTAAATTTTAATTTCATTGATGGTCTTATTGTGATGTTTCCAATTAAAAAAATGTAATTACACAGACAACTTTTAATGGTAATAAAATTTATAAATTAAAAAAACTGATCTAAATCGTATTGACATAATGTGCATATTCATAGAGGTAATACTGTTGATCAGTTCATCTGTTATTATTTCGGGATGAGCATCTATTTGCTAATTTATAGTTTGAACCAAGAATAATATTATTACTTCTGTTTTTCTGTATTGAGATTATGTGAAGCATTGCACAAAGTTCTGTCTTTATGAACTTTTTATGACGTTTCTGAATGAAATCTTCTACACAAGGAACAAAAGGATTTGGTTTTGATGTGGGCTTTGAACTCGTCTATCGTAAATTTATACTTCTCAAGATTCGGAATGGGTGACAAATTGTATATAACAGTTGTCTAATGTGAAAGAACGTACGCTTCGAAATAACTATGGAGTGTTTTTCTTCGTTTGATTGCTGTTCCAAAGACCTTGCTCCACATCTCTCCATTCATATGCAACGATGATATTAAGTCAAACTTCATAAAATCAATGCCTTCATCGATAAAAGTAATAACAACTCGAGTTAACTCTCTTACTGTATAACATTCTTTATTTTAAATTACCACGATAAAAATTCGGGAATACTTGTGGTTCAACATGGATTCAAACATCAACTTTTGAACAATGAACGTCTGTCAAATAGCGCAAGGTTATACAGTGTATGAACATTTTCTTCTTCTTTCTTAACAAACTTTACTATGAAATATACGAATTTTAAACAACAACAATAACAGCAACAAAATGTATTGCTCTTCACGTCTATAACTACTACACTTTAAGCAAACAGTCCATACATCTTTATCGTTCGGGTCGTATCAGTTTTTTCGTTTGAACTGTGTTTTATTTGTCATTTCGGGGCCTTTTATATCTGACTATGCGGTATGGGTTTTGTTCATGACGAAGGCTTTGTGGTGACCTATAATTGTCAACTTCTATTTTGTTGGCCTCTGCTTCATAGTTGTCTCATTGGCAATAATACCACATCTTGTTATCTTTATATATACTATTATGTATCACTGGTAATGAATCATTGATATATTCGTAATACGACAAATGTGGAACAAATACTGTTTCCGGTTTACCTGAGTCACACCCCCCCTTTTCTTTTTCATCGTCATTCTTCTTTATCTTACACTGTCAACATTCAACGGGTCAAAACTATGTTCCCCTTAGTCTAACTATTTGGCTAACAAAACCATATATTTTGCATCCCCATTATTTGACCAAACAAAATGTTGCAAACTAAGTATAAATGATAGAAAGATCGACCAACTACCATACAATTAAACCATAAAAAAGCGTTTTTTAATTTGTAATTGTCTGTCACTTTAAGAAAGTTGTCCCTTCAATTTTCAGAGTACTCCTACTTTGAATAGGCCGGCAAGTTGCGCTTGGTTAATAACTCGGTAAATCATTATCGTTAATATGGTCATCTAGTGTTGGTGGACACTTGAGACGGGATAATCTCAAAGTAGTTCTCTGCGGCTATATTCTGGTCCGTTTTTTCCTTTGTTTTGGCGGTGTTTACAAATGTAATGACATATATCAATTTTTATCAAGTTTTTGGAGTATTTTCCAACAACTCGAACCTGTAAACAATCAACTAAAAACTGTCAGTTCTTTGTCGGTAATTATACATCTTTACTTTGTATTTCATCAGCAAGAATCAGATTGTCAAAACAAGAACTACAAATCTGATAGAAGAAAAGAATGTCCATCATGGAGAACTCAAAACTTAATATAATATATAACAACTAAATATGATATAAAACAACTAAATATGATAATATAAAACAACTAAATATGATATAAAACAACTAAATATAATATAAAACAACTAAATATAATAAAACTTTGTAACATTGAAATGTAATGTAGAAATTTATTGAAAAAAGTAAAATCACAAAAATACTGAACTCCGAGGAAAATTCAATCATAAAGTCCTTAATCAAATGGAAAGTGTCCCCAACATAGGACAGAACTTCACATCGTTCCACTATTTGCATTATTGTTAAAAGTGTGACCTCTTAAAATCATTAAATACAAAAAATATGATTCTCTCAGATAAAAAGTAAGTTTTAAAACCTATGCATTATTTTCTTCTCTGAGATAAAATATTTTGCTGCTATCAAATGTATCATATATCTGATAATAGTAGTATTATGTATGTCTCGGTGTTTCTGTTTACCATGATTTCAAGTTTATGTGATTTTTCTTTGAAAGGTATCGATTTTTATGTTCCAAAGATATTATATATAAAGAATTACATCCAATGAACTTTCTAGTTAAATTAATATATATTTTCATGAACAAGATTTGTAACATTTCTCAATGAAATATACAAGTCATTGTTATAGAAGAATTAATAACATATTTTGTACCAATCAACAAGGCGTTTAGCAATCCTACCATTCCAATAGCGTGTGTTAAATATTTAATACTTGTAGTTGTCATGAAATGAGACAAGCAAACGTTAGATGAGTATCAATGCTACATTATCAGAACGATTATAACACCTACATAAGTGACACATACAACATATTTCTCATTCCAAGACTGATTAGACGCGAACCTTGTCATTGTTTTTGTTGGTGCAAAATACAAAAGGTGATAAACCAGAATCTACATACCTGTAATATTACACAACCTTTGAGGAAGAGCTAATGTTTTGCCGTCAAGCAAACAAAAAGAAACTATTTTAGGGGAAATAAATGTTTTAATAACCCACTTAAGGCTTCTCGCCTGTCATCAATTTGTTGGCTTGAAAATAACTTGTAGTCCCGTAAGATCTTTTCTTTTTGCGCCTCACATACTCGATGCTAAAAACTCTCTAATGCTGTTCTGGTTGTCAAAAATAAAATTCCGGTATTAATAATGTATTTTACTAGTATACACTTTACAAATATTGACTTGCAATGAGCAACACGACCTTTGTCCCTGTAAGAGTAGGTTCTGCTTATTGTGCATTTTGATTTCTAACTTATAAAGATAACCACCCACTTTTTGCTCAGCTAATTTACCAGTTGCAAGTCACTGGTAATACAATAAAAAAAACCACGAATAAGTTAAAGCTTTCTAAATAAAAAAAAGAAGATGTGGTATAATTGTCAATGAGACAAGTCTTCACAACAAACCAAATAACACAGAAATTAATAACTATAGGTCATCGTACGGCCTTCAACAATGAACAAAGCCCATAACGCATAGTCAGCTATAAAAGGCCCGAAATAACAAACGTAAAACAATAGTGTCTGTATCATGACAAAGCCTCTATTAATAAATGTTAATATAATACCGTTGTTCAGTTTGCTTAACTATTCACCAGTTTAGATCAGCTGTGAATAAATTATGTTAAAAACTGCCAACTCTTATAAGCAGCAATGAACACAAAGACTTAAACACATTAAATCCTTACTGGTGTTTTCTTTAAGTCAAATTTTTAAAATACATGTTTGTGTAAGTTGTTCGAGAATACATTGCATTTGCGCCAATCAATAAGAAATGACAAGAACTTTACCTATCAGTTTGGATCCATTGTAATTCAGTATTTCTATAACATTTACATGTTTTATTGACGCAAATGAAATGCAATACTTAAGCGCAAAAGTAATATGGATTGTGGCGCAATAAAAAAAAAGCTAATTGATCAGTGTTCGAGATTCGCAATACAAATGTTTTTTGGAAATTTCTTAAAAATTAAAAATTCTTGCGGGTTTTTCTCATTGCTTAAGGCGGTACAATGACCTATAAATGTTAAGTTCATGTTTTTTAATATATGGTGAATGTTTCTCTCGTTATCAAACAAAACATATCTTTTTAGTTTTATAAAACGAAAAATAACCAACAGTTTCTTATTGTTTTTAAGCGGCGAACCCCTCGCACTAGAAAAGTACTTATATCTAATTGATGGACCTGTAGTATTAATATCGCATATCTTGCACCTAATTCATCAGACCACCATCGTTTCGAATGCTCACAATTTTTAGCCAAGATACCTGCTTGTAAACCGTTGATATTCATCATTTCTGATATGAATAGGTATTTATTCTGATATTAACGTCGTTAGTTTGACATTTGGAATATTATTATGTTTATCTGTATATATGATATAATTTTCAGTGAAAAAAAAACTGCGCATTATTGTTTATACTTAGTATATAACTGTAATTAATATTCATGTAAGCATAATCACTATACGGTAACAGTAGTTTTGTTAAACATAAATAACGGTTACTTTGAAACAAAAGAATACGGTAAAAGTCAATTGCACGTACTCAGTTTGAAGCAAAAAGGAGTTGTCCAACTACTGTTTCACTAGCCAGCCAACACTGCTTTGACATATTTAATTCCAACGACCTAGAATTGAAAATGAAAGCAATGGCTGACAGATGATCAAAAGTCAAAATACAATGAGTTATCAGGTAAAGGTTTTATATTATTAGTTCATTATTGATTCAGTATAATAGTTAAGAACTCCAACATGATGTATTCAGACACTTTACGACAACAAACACGGAAGCTGTAAATTCCATTAACCGAAAAAGAGAGTTTATATAAAAAAAGAAGATGTGGTATGATTGCCAAGGAAACAACTGTCCACAAGAGACCGAATGATACAGAAATTAACAACTATACGTCACCGTACGGCCTTCAAAAATGGGCAAAGCCCATACCGCATAGTCTACTGGATCAATGCAAAGTATGCGGGCCACTTTGGTATGCGTAAGACACTAGAGAAAATACGTCAGTCTTACTATTGGCCTTGTTTGCAATCTGTCATTCGGGCATATATCGCTGGTTGCGATAAGTGGGTTACGAGGAAAACCCCGACGAAAAAGAAACGTGATCCAATGGCCATAGTAGAGATAAGAAGTCCTATGTAAAGGTTAGCAATTAATATTCTTAGGAACTTCCGGAAACTGAAAATGGCAATCGGTATTTATTAGTTGTTTCACACTACTATACTAAATGGACAGAGTTTTTCCCTATACCCAATATGGAAGCAAGTAATGTTGTCAAAATAATTGTAGAGGTGAAGTAATAGCTCGATTCGGAGTTCCGACTTGGATTCACTCTCACTAGGGTGGACAATATGAAAGTAGTTTGTTTCAAAAGTTTTGTAAAGTACTTGATATCAAGAAAACCAGGAATATACCCTATCATCCTCAATCGGATAGTATGGTAGAAAAATTCAAAATACGTTGGTTGGTATGTATGTTGATTGGATAAAACACAAGCAGGTGTTGAGAGCGGAAACGTATGAAGACATTAATAAACCCCATGTTACAGAATCACGTGAAATTGAAATAGTGGATGTCATAGATCAGGATGACATAATGAGTGTAGAAGAAAGAGGTCGTTGTGAATGAAAAAGACCAGATGGAATGACTGATATATACTTGGTATATAGGTTCAATTTTTTTGTCTTATATTTGCAGTACCGAGATGGCAAAAACTAAAATTACAATAAGAAAAAAAAAAGGACAGTAGAAATGTTCCACTTCATTTGACTGTAAAGATGAATGAGATAAAAAAAAAAATTCTACGGAGGAGGGCTGTATCTACCATACAGACAAGTCAAAGAACTTATTGAGACACGTGAAATCTGAGGACCATTGGAAAAGGCAGGATCCAGGAGACATACAGACAAGTCAAAGAACTTATTGAGACACATGAAATCTGAGAACGATTTATTTTGAGAAGAATACCGGATTAAAAGAGACTGAGAGCAAGAAAGGGGACTGTATGGTGTCATCTAGACAAGATGAACAAAATGTTGTTTGCAACTCATAATTCCGTCGAATTATTAGAAAAAAAACCTGCTGCAAGGCGTGATAAGTACTTTTACTGGAATACTGGGTTCAGATTATTTTTGATGGTATTTAGTATACTGATGGAAATGGAATACAAGATGACAAACCAGAAAAGGGGAAAGTAAAGTCTATATGAAGGGCACTCTGTTTAACATGAAAGAAGAGGAAAGATTTGTTAGTTTCATGTGGAGTTCAAACATGGCCATTGTTGGATACGAGACTGTAAAGACTGAAACAACCTATCAAGAAGGTAGTAGTGCTGTATATTTATAGTTAAAAAGCCATCTAAAGTTTTTTTTCAGATATTTAGTGGAAGTGTATCTTAAACGGAAGATATTGATTTGTTTTCTCTCAATCAATTCATGACTTTTGAACAGCAGTATACTACTGCCTTTATTGATTAAATAAAGTTTTATTTATTATATTACTGGTATAAAATAATTATTTAATTGTGATGAACGCATGTAAAATTAGGCGTGGGTAATGTTATATTCATTGGTCGTTATGATTACAAATAAGAATGATCTTACTGTACCAATGTCTTGTTTAACGAATGGCGGGAAAGTCAGTGTTTGGGCCGAAGGGTATGGGTGATTGTAAGGAACTATTGTGTTTATAGAAAGGGGAATGTTTCGAAAACACCCCAATTCAAGAAATATTGTATTTACCCTGGAGTATATAAGCGGATGAGGAATACAATTGGGGTTCGGTCGACATTCTCATAAGACGTTCAGTGAACAAAATTAAGTACGTTACATAGCTGTAAGTTATGTAAGCTTTTCTGTCTTAACATGAGTTATCACTGATATGGTCATATTAAAAAAAATTGAATTTTTGAAATACTAAGGTTTTTCTACCTCTGAAATAAATTACCTTAGATGTGTTTGACAACTCTTCAACTCCATACATTATTTGGCCTTTAAACTTTTTTTGTTTCGAGCGTCACTGATGAATCTGTAGACGAAATGCGCGTCTGGCGCAAATATATATTTTTAATCCTGGTATCTATGATGAGATTATTTACAAAGTCGACGACAACTTATACAGAGTATATGTTGGTCAAACATAGAAAGTTGACAGAGCATACTGTCTCACTCGGAGGACATACTGCAATAATTCGAACTGTCTGGTAGTGACAGCCAACTCAAAGGACATGTTTTTTCCAGCCCGCACTGTCTGAAGTGTGACAGATTGTCCCATTAGAACAGGCTGTTTGAGAATCATATTTGGGTATATATAATTGTTTCATTGTAAATTGTTGCTTTTTAGAAAACAGGCAATTGAATATAATTATAATTTACCCTCTTATCGCATTGTAAACAGTCGTGTTTTTTCTACCAAGAAAACATTGAGCAATTGCTAGACGTCTCTATTCAAATAAACCCTAAATTTCTGTGGAAGACAAGTTTGCAATAAAATTCAATAAAAGCTTTTTAAAAATAAATCAATATTCATATGTACACTTTAAATTGTGTATAAGAATGTTTTTGCTAAATCCAATCGGTTCTGCCGCCTTATAGGTCCACTTTTGAATTTTTTTATTAGTATAACTAGTGCTCGTATAGAGATATCGACAAATATAATTTCCACCATATATGAATTAGAATTGAGCATCACATAAAGGAATCGTTTCTTAATTAGAACACGGAAATAGTCACACTGATATAAACAGTATATGCGGTAATAGTCAATTAGTCCCATTTAAACTTTTGAGTTCTATTTCCCGTATACCAACATTCCAAGTGTGAAATTGAAAAATAGTCTCAAAGAAATAATCCACAATGCATTACAACATAAAAAAGGTATCATACGCTATGAATTTATTACTTAGGGATACCATGCGGCATATTTTGTTAGTAGTGAACAAGCTGGTAAACCTTGCTACACAGATGAAAAAGTGATCACTATTGTTGTCTTTTTGCTAAAATGCTTTGTCTTTATGCCTTTGAGCGTTTCTATGACGTGGTTCTGTACTTATATATCCCGTCATTGTGTTATTGTTCTATACTAATTATAGTAATCTTGTCTTTCTTTGCTGCTTATATAATTTGTATATTTTTTTTGTTACATATGACGTGGCTCTGTACTTATACATCCTGTCAGTATGTTATTGCTCTATGATAATTTTGTATTCCTGACTTTTATTTTTACTAATATAATTTGTTTATATGCCTTTTTGTGTTTCTTTGTTTCATATGACGTGGCTCTGTACTGATACATCCCGTCATTGTAGTATTGTGCCATGGTAAAAGTTTGTTTCATATTTGTTTTTTTTAAGTGATTAACATAATAACACAATGTTGACTTCTGTACCACTACTTTTGACATTTTTACCTACTTATGTCTGTTTGTTTTGTTCAGTCATCGTTGTCAATATAATAGAATTGTATGCGACTGTCATAAAAGTTTAGCTAGCTATAAAATCAGGTTAATCTACCATTTACTTAATAGAAATAATAATACTAAGTCAGGATTATGACAATTATCCTATCGTCTGATGTGGCTTCGCCGTGGCTGACAATGTTTTCTCGGGGTAACAATCTGATTTATCACTCTCTCAGCTATGTGTTATTTATATAGTGTGTTTTTCTATGTTGTGGTGATACACTATTGTTTCAGATGAGGGTTTTAAGGTTTGGTACCATTAACACGTGTGAACCCGCTGCAATTGTGTACACCTGTCCTAAGTCAGGAATCTGATGTTCAGTAAATGTCGATTGTTGATGTGGTTCAGAAGTGTTTCTCGTTTCACGTTTTTTAAATAGATAAGATTATTTTTTTTCCCGTTTGTATGGTTTTACACTAAGAACTTTTTAGCTTGCTTTTCGATGTAAGCCAAGGCTTCGTGTTGAAAACCGTACTTTAACCTATATTGTTTTACTTTATAAATTGTGACTATGATGATCTATGATGGAGGTTATCTCATTGGCACTCATAGGATGAAAAATTTTGTCCTGCATTTTTTTTAGCTGCAATCTTTGTCCTGCCTTTTTATTTTTCACTCTGTTCGGTCCTGCCTTTTTTTTTTAGTTTATCCTGACTTTATTTTACCAAAATTGTCGTCCTGACTTTTTTTTTGCAAGTGTCTCATCCTGCCTTTTTTTTACTCAAAACTCCTGTCCTGCATATTTTTTTCAAATTTAATCCTAGCCCCCCATCAAAATCAAATGGTAGCTCCCTTAGAAATCATTAACACGAATATTTATTACTTCCGGGTATATTAAGGTGTATTGGCATTCTCATCTTTCCTAGGTCACTGAACAGAATGTACTGGCAACATATATGCAAGCAATACAAAAAGCTTATGAACAGCCTTGAAAATGAACTTATTTTTTTTTCTCTCAACTAAATTACAGTACAGGTACCAAATCTTCATTATTATCTTACCATCTCGAGACTACAGTTCCAAGTAGTAAATATGTTTACACCTGTTCTAAGTCAGGAAACTGATATTGTTCATAAATGTTTCTGGTTTTTCATATGGATTAGACATTTGGTTTTGCTATTTAAATCTTTTTACACTAGTCATTTTGGGGACCCCTTAAAGCTTTCAGTTCGGTGTGAATCAAGGGTCCGTGTTGAAGTCCGTAATATGACCTATAATAGTTTACTTTTACAAATTGTAACTTAAATGGACGGTTGTCTCATTGGCACTCAAACCACATCTTCTTATATCTATTTACGATAAAATAATGGGTAATTTGATTGATAGATTTTAAAATTATTTCAGCATTATAAATTTCATAAATAAAAAGGTTTTGAAGCTAAGCAGTTCCTTGACGTAAATTCTATTTTAATAGCATGTAAAACGCAAGTTTGACAATAAACAGATCAATCTTGTTTAACTGGATGCTGTTTACACTGTTAATGCAACATGTGTATAGCATGCAATCGTGCACACTCTATTTATTCATTATCATATTCATATGCATGTATTCTAAATCAAGCATTATAATGATGAAATGGAAAAGAACCGTTGGAGCATATTATTATGAGACCAGTAGGATATTTGGTGCATAAAACACCTGGTTTATCCCATTGCCTTTATTTTCAAAGTGCACATTACAAATCAGTACTTTGATAGTCAGTCGCAAGTTGTATCGAAAATAATCATGCTGAAGTGCAATATTTATTCAGAATACACCTCATTCAATAAAATTAACAGTCTTCAATCTGACATAAGATGGGAAAAATCTACATTTGTCGCTTTTTTGACAAGTAACAAGTCATTGTATCGACGACTAACCAGCCATTTTAAAAAGTATCGACGACAAACTAGCCAGGTATACATTTGTTATTGTTTTGATGATATTCGAGATCTTGTAACATTGTTATTAAGTAAAATCTCAAAAATACTGAACTCCGAGGAAAATTCATTACGGAAAGACTATAATCAAAAGCTCAAACACATCAAACGAATGGATAAAAATTGTCATTTTCCTGACTTGGTACAGGAATTTTCTTATGATTTAGGTAAAAAAAAAAGAAGCAAATATGTAACAAACGACAACCACTGATTTACAGGCTCCTGACTTGGGAAGGAAACATACGTACACAATCCGGTGGAGTTAAACATGTTAGCGGAATCCAAACCCTCCCTTAACATGGGACAGTGGTGTAACAGAACAACATAAGAACGACAAATAAAAATCAGTAGAAAGAGACTTAAAAGAGGGACAACAGATACAAGAGGGACAGTCAAACTCGTTAATCTTTCACTCGTCAGATGGATAAATAGTACTACATTTACGTCGCTGGGTACTTGTACATAGCAACATCAAATGGACATTACGTACAGATCTGAGACTACTCGCAGCTAGTTCAATGACAATAGCAAATTTAGAAGAAAAAAATCATCTAAGACTAAATTATCAATCAGTACACATCCAGCATCCAATTGATTAAGAATAAAAACGTCATACACAGAGAAAAACCTGACATTGTGCAATTCCATGATACAGGTATCGACAGAATCGTTTCTAAATTTACAGGCACAGTAAAAAGTATCTCCGTAAAAATGAAAATGTGATATCCCGTTTGAAATATGATGTCTACAGGTACAATCAAACTTCAAAACCAAATCTTTACATCTTGGGAAGAAATTAAGGCTTTATGTAATTTGTGGTAACTGTAAGATGGTACCAAAGGCACATCACCATTCAAAAAGGAAAATTAACAATATGGAACGAAAAGTTGTATATCAGTTTACATTTTTAGTAAGCTTTTCTCATCACTTGGCGTCCGTCGTCCGTCGTCGTTAACTTTTACAAAAATCTTCTCCTCTGAGACTGCTGGGCAAAATTGCACCAAACTTGGCCACAATCATCATTGTGGTATCTGCTTTAAAAAATGTGTCCGGTGACCCGGCCAACCAACCAAGATGGCCACCATGGCTAAAAATAGAACATAGGGGTAAAATTCAGTTTTTGGCTTATAACTCAAAAATCAAAGCATTTAGAGCTAATTGATGGGGTTAAATTGTTAATCAGGTCATGATCTATCTGCCCTGTAATTTTCAGATGGATCGGACAACCCGTTGTTGGGTTGCTGCCCCTGAATTGGTAATTTTAAGGAAATTTTTCTGTTTTTGGTTATTATCTTGAATGTTATTATAGATAGAGATAAACTGTAAACAGCAATAATGTACAGCAAAGTAAGACCTAAAAATAAGTCAGCATGACTAAAATGGTCAATTCACCCCCTAAGGAGTTATTGTCCTTTAGAGTCAATTTTTAACATTTTCATAAAATTTGTAAATTATTACTAATATTTTTCCACTGAAACTACTGGGCCAAGTTCATTATAGATAGAGATAATTGTAAGCAGCAAGAATGTTCAGTAAAGTAAGATGTACAAACACATCACATCACCAAAACACAATTTTGTCATGAATCCATCTGCTTCCTTTGTTTAATATTCACATAGACCAAGGTGAGCGACACAGGCTCTTTAGAGCCTCTAGTTCTCATTGTTTTGGCGACTTACAATCAAATTTCCATTATACATGTTGTATTGGCGACTATTAAACAAGGTTAACATTGTATCCTCAACTACCTATATAAGTATATATACTGTCCATTGTTTCGACGGCATACTACTAGAAAAGTGTATATTATATCGTCAATTAACTCGCTAAGTTTATTGTACAATATATCGACGACATACTATCCAGGTATTCATATTCAAGGTATCTAAAACATATATATAAGAAAATTGTGCATCTATCACCTATAAGATATGTGTACATTTTTCAATAAGACTAGAATACATCTATTCCATTTGACAACACCAGAGCGTGTGCTAAGATTAGAAGAAGAAGTTGGACTGGACACTTTGTTATAATTGGTCAAAATAATCAGATCTCTGATAAAACGTCGCATTCTTAAGTTGAAAAAATGTGTTAATGATCGATCCAATTCGGTTTTCAGAGACAAAGATACTGTGAAATGCTAAGTATGGTGTTGTTCATGTGGACAAAGTTTCAAATAATATCATCTTTGTATGTAAAGCGTACTACTTCGATTGTCTTGTAAAACAATTAGGAATAAATGAGCACTCAGGTACTCCCACATACAAAAACATATATTTTGACAAGGATGAGATTTTGGCGAATCATCAGTCCTTCAATGCTTCAATGAACATTAAATTGAACAACAAATTGGTTTGTATTGGATACCTAAGCTTCACAAAATAGCGTACAAACAATGGTACATTGCTGGCTTATCTGCATGTTCGACTAAAGAATTGTCAATAAGATTGACAAAAGTTCTGCACGCAGAAATACTGTAAAATTGTTTACTTGCGTACTGGTATTAACGATATGTGGAATCTAAAAACCTCTAAAGAATTTCTAGATAATTTAAATCTCGATCTTTTTCTGAAATTAGTTCTATCAAAATCTTTGATATTTCAACCCTGTAAACCACTATTTCCCCGTGTTAAATTGAATAGTCCACAATGCTTTTCAACGTAAAAATGGTAGTATAGTTTTTACGCTATAAATTTATCGCCTTGGGATAAAGGTCAAACGTGCTACACAAAGGAACAAGGAGTCAATATGCTGGAGTTTCTTATTGGCAACATAGTTGTTGAATTTAGAGATAGACTTTTTTTAAAATTGTCGGAATTCCTACGGGGACGAACTGTGAGCCTCTACTTGCCGACCTCTTCTTATCTAAATACAAATAGGAGTTCCTGTAGACTCTTGTCAAAACAAGCTGATCAAAATGCTATGTTATTTAATTTCTTATTCAGATATATTGATGATGTTCTTTCCATTACCATTCCGAACTTTTCTGATTAGGTTCTATTCATATACCCCCAGAACTAAAAATGAAGGAAACAGACATGGTTTCCTTCATTTCTAGACTTTGACATCCACAGTCATCTCAGAACCAGAATCTATGACAAACGAAACGATTTTAAATTTTAAATTATCAATTTTCCCCAGCTTAGTAGCAATATACCAACTTCACCTGCATACTATTATAGGTTATACATTACCAAACTTATTCGGTATTCATTAGTTTGCAGCTCCTAATCGGACTTTATAAAACGTCACCAGAAAGGTGATGGACCAGGATTATGTCAAAAAGCGTCTCGTCCGTTTTCTTAAAAAAGTTCATCGGAAGGTACCAAGACATCATTGATAAATAAATGCTTACCCTGCCGGCGCACCAAATTTTACTCCCGGTTTTTAGTGGAGTTCGTGTTGTTTCTTATTTATAATCTATAACTGTTGATGTAAATATCCTTTGTTTTTTTTAGTCTTTGTTTACTCCTTGGTTTTGATTGTTCTTGTCATATTCCGTATCAACTTCACAAATAATACGCAATGGTCTAGAAGTATAGATTATGTGTACTAACGTTAATAACGTGTTGAAGTATCCTTTTATGTGTCTTTATGAATATTGCTTTTACTGTTTAGTCTGTATTTGGAGATATCCATTTCACGTGACTCTGTACTTATACATCCCGTCATTTTGTTATTGTTTTATGACAATTTTGTTACATATTTGTTTGTTTTTATAGTGATTAAGATTATAAAAAATAGTTGACGGCTGTACCCATATTTTTTGACATTTTTATATCTTTATGTCTGTTGGTTTTGTTCAGACATCGTCAATATAATGGAATTTTATGCGCCTGTCATACAAGTGAGAGGTTTAGCTAGCCATTAAACCAAGTTTAATCAACTATTTTCTACATAAGAAAATGCCTTAGTCAGAAATATGACAGTTGTTTGATGTGTTTCAGCTTTGGATTTGCCATTTGATTAGGAACTTTCCATTTTGAATTTTCCTCGGAGTTCTGTAGTGTTGTGATCTTTTCTTCTGACATTGTATTAACAAATGATTAGCCAGATTTACATTTTTATTATTATACTTCATGTTAAAATGATGATATCGGATATGTTCCTATGTCGAAACTAAAACCTCCTTCCCGTTTCACGAATGTGACCTACCGAATTAGAATATTAACCTGATTTGTAATAACATAAGCAACACGACGGGTGCCACATGTGAAGCAGGATCTGCTTACCCTTCCTGAGCACCTGAGATCACCTCAAGTTTTTGGTGGTGTTCGTGTTGCTAATTCTTTAATTTTCTATGTTGTGTCTTGTGTACTATAGTTGTATTTTTCTTTTTTAGCCATGGCGTTTCAGTTTATTTTCGATATATGAGGTTGACTGTCCCTTTGGTATCTTTCGCCCCTCCTTTACAGACCATAGCCAAGAATATATTAAACGTTGTATCAAATACATACTAGAGAGGTATACATCTTCCATTGAACGGCGATTAACAAGTCAATTATATAAATGCATTTTAAAATATTTCGATGACACACTAGCCAATATAGAACAATGTACATTGTAAGAACGACTTACTAATCAAGTTTTTATTTATTTTACATTGCATAGACCGGTTATTACGAGCATTTCTGGCAATAACTACAATTGCATCCGACAATAATTCTAATTTGCTAATGATATTCAGGACTTTTATTTGAAATCTGACATTCCCCATATATTTTTTTCAATAAAAAAAACCTATCTTATCTTCATGCATCATAGGTAAGCGAAGAGTAACCTTTGTAGATCATCGGACTAAAAGTCGTTGACTCTAAACATCTTTTGTACTTTTTTGCCCCATATTTCTAAACATTTCTAAACATAATTAATTAGATTAAACTAATGTCCTAAAATCCAGGTTAATGCGAATATGAAACACAGTTGGTCTCTGAAATGTTCACGTGTAAATTTGCACGTCAAAATATTTCAAGGATGTTGCATAATGAAGTAATTTTTTAATGAAGTAGACCCCTTTGAGAGCAATTATTTAAAAAAAAAATAGAATATGTCAGATATGGTACAAGAAACAAGGTTCAGAGATATAAATCACTTAAACATCACAACAGTGACTGTATTCTATTTTAAAAACAGTGTGAGCAAGACCATGATTACCGTTTATGTTTTATATAGAAAGATTTCTGTCTAAAAACAGTGTGAGCAAGACTATGATTACCGGTTATGTTTTATATAGAAAGATTTCTGTCTAAAAACAGTGTGAGCAAGACCATGATTACCGTTTATGTTTTATATAGAAAGATTTCTGTCTAAAAACAGTGTGAGCAAGACTATGATTACCGGTTATGTTTTATATAGAAAGATTTCTGTCTAAAAACAGTGTGAGCAAGACCATGATTACCGTTTATGTTTTATATAGAAACATTTCTGTCTAGTTGACCAATTTAAAAGAAGTTGAAACACTTTAGAAATGAATTCTTATGCTTCGTTTGGAATGACAGCTTACCACGGGCACTTGTCTCAATTTTTTTTTCATATATACCTTAATATATACCTTAATATAACATTATATTAAGGTATATAGGAAAATAAATTCTGAGACAAGTGCCTATGGAGCTTACCCTGTGTCCTAGGTCAGAGAGTTATCAGTAAAGTATTTATCCTTGATACACACCAGTTGCGTTATTCAGTTAATCATTATATTAATAACATGTTCATATGTTGTTTGCAGTTGTGTCAATATTGTCTTCTGCTAAATTCATGCATGTGCTTAGATTAGTCTAATTATATTCGTACAATAACCTGTCTGAATGGCAAGGTCATATGTCTGTGTATACACAAAGTACTTTCTAACCTTTGTAGGTCTCCCCTTCCGCGGCAATATGTCAGTTTTCTCAGTATTTCATATGTTCATACTGCATGTAGCACACATCCTGATTTGCTAAACCTGTCTACCTTTATAGTGGGCCTTTGATATTTATTGACCAACATTGAACGACTTTTAACTGGCTTTTTATGACTATCCTGAAGTAATGAGATAGTGTGAGTAGATATAGGAAGATTTGGTAAGAGCGCCAATGAGATAACTCTGCATCCAAGTCACAATTTGTAATAGTAAACCATTATAGGTCAAAGTATGGTCTTCAACATGGTCTATACATCCAGGTTTAATACTCCATTTTGTACAAAAGAAAAGCCTGTACTAAGTCGAAAATATCTATTCGTTTGATGTGTAGGAGCTTTTGATTTTGCTTTTTCATTAGGGACTTTGTTAAATTTTTTTAAACAGTTTGCTGACTTAACAGCATTACGGAAACTCTACTGCACTGATAACAAAACAGGAAACAAGACTACTACTGTGGGGGTGTTAAACCACTGGGGCTACCCACAAGGGACTCGCACGGTCAGTATATTTTGTACTGTATGAAAAATTAAATAACATTTAAAATTAAGTTTGAGCGACGGGTTTAGTGTTGTGTTTAGGTCCTTTGGTGTTATTTCGCTCCACAATAGTTATGCATTGACTTGTCAAACATTTAAAGTCTATCCAACATGGAGGAAGTTATATCAATATACTTTGAACCTGTGCTATAGATGATAACCATTTAGAAATCCTTTAAAGGTTGGAATATAATTCGATATCATTTGTAAATTGATACATATAATAAATTCGATTATAGTCGGCATGTATCCGTATTATTGATAGAAAATACAATCGAGACAAAACAACATGTTTTATGAGTTCGCCATTTACCACTTCAATATTTTTTTTCTTCGTGATTTTTGAAGACCGAACTTACTTATTTTAAGTTATTTAACAATCATAAATGGAAACCATTTAAAACCTTAATTACATTAAACGGACAAAGATAATCCCAATACTGCTATAACTTTCTTTATGCGGTATAGACTTATAAATGTTGTATTTTATGATAAAAACTGAATTATGCGATTGTCAAACGAAAATGATTGATTAAGCATTTTAGTTGAATGTTGCTACAAACTTTAGTGTGTTCATAAACAGTCATATTTTTAGTGCAATGTTTAAAGTAATGGTATTTGCCAAAATTAAATGGTTTTACACTAGTGGATCCCTTTATAGCTTGCTGTTCGGTGTGAGCAAAGGCTCCGCGTTGATTGCCGTACTCTGACCTTTAATGGTTTACTTTCACAAATTTGGACTTGTATGGAGAGTTGTCTCATTGGCACTCATATCACATCTTCACATATCTATTGTGAAACATTACTTATTATGAGTGCTCTATGTTAGCATGTAGGTGCACGAAAATGGCATAATTTACGTAAGAACTAGGTACTTATACTCTTCCAAATATTGACAATATATATATCCCTTTTGTGTATGAAATTCAACATCTGTTACAATATGTGTACACAATAATTAAAATTTCTTATTCAAAATGGAATCTATATCATGTTAAAGACAAATCTCAAAACAGTATTGTTTTTGTGTGTAAATAAAATCCAGGAACCGAAAATGAAGCATGTGATTTTCCTTCACTCTACTTGATACTCTATTACAGAAGTCTTCAAACAAACAGTGTTATAGCTGACTCTATACCAATTGTTCCATCCGACCTATTTCTATATAGAATAACATATATTCAATTGACAATTACAACCGAGCTTCATAATTACCAATTCTATCAAACTGACGATTCTAGAGGCAACAGGAATGCTATATTGGAATTTCAAAAATTCTATGAGAGTACATGCGATCTCAATCCCTCTTCTCGTACAATGTAAAAAAAGACAAACAGTATTCCTTATTTTAAAACAGAATTGAAAGGAAAGACCAAGTTTGTTTCATACAAACGAATGGTCAACAAAGGAACACATATCACTAGTTAAGTACCAGCTTATGAAGTATATAGATAAATCCCAAAAACTATATATAGTATTTCGGGGATTGCATTTCACGACTACATAAAATTTAGACACCTTTTTGTAAATGATATGATTGAGTTTTTCATTCCTTTGAAACCTTTACGGACTTGATCATGATTTTGTTGACCATTTGAAATATCTATATATATATAGGCAACAGTAGTTTACCGCTGTTTTAAAGTCATAAATCGATTGAGAGAAAACAAATCCGGGTTACAAGCTAAATCTGAGGGAAACACATCGACTATAAGAGGAAAACAACTAAAGAACAGAAACACTGAAGTGCAACAAAATACCAAAAGACAATGCAACACATACTAAAACGAACTATAAGATAACAACTGCCATTTTCCCGATTTGGTACAGGACATTTTAAGAAAAAAATGGTAGGTTGAACCTGGTTTTGTGGCTAGTCAAACATCGCGCTTTTATGCAATGTTAAATGTAATATTAAAATGACAACGTTACATGACAGGACTACAGTACAAATAAATGCAAGAACATTCAGGACAGAGAAATACTCAATAAATAATCATATGCCGCACGCTACTGGTGTTACTTTGGTAAAATCACGGACAAGACACATTCATCTTCTTAATTTTTAAACATAAAAGTTGATATTATAAAGTGTTGTATATCATTTTAAAGCTTTTAAACTCTTCTATCAGATTATTGCAATTTTGTATATGTAACAGACCATTTTCATTAATCAAAACTCAATAAAACCTTTATTTTGCAATATAATTTCCTTGTCCCGCGTTACACTTTTAGTTTTGTGAAATTCTGAATACCGTAAAAAACATATAAATTTTATTACCAAACGATATAAAAGTTTGTCTAGAACAAGCAATTCATAATTGGGCGTTGACGTAATGTCGATTTTTTTCTCTCGAAAAGACGGAAATATAAAAAAAGGGATCAAGATGATACAAATTATGTGTTCCATGCACGAAAGGTTGTCGTAATTTTTGTTAAATTGTCCAAAAAAAAGGGAATTCCAGAGCAATCCCCATGTCGAAAGTAAATAATTCTTATACTAGTATTTTGTACAAAGATCACACTTTCGCCTCATGCAATAATCAGGAATTTTAAAAATAAATTCTTATTTTTCGAGTTGAATAGCAATGTCCGACATTTTGTCCCCTTCAAACCAAATTAAACGTTGGGTTACGTTTTCTGTTTTTTCATGATGTTTATTCAATATAGTGCCATTCGCTACATAAAACAATCTTATAATGGATAAAAGTACAAAAAATTATCTCTATTTTGGTATTAAATTCCAATAAATTAAATCTAATATACGAGATATGAGATAAAACTAAAATGTCCGATACAATGTCCCCACATACGATTTTGACGTTATTTAATAAAATATACTTCTAACGTTCCGTTTAATTGTCATTATTGCGGTTTTCACATATTTGGAATACGGCTATTTTAATATTTTGTTGCTTAATAAGAAAACTTTAAATTTAATGTTTTATGTTGAAGCTCAGTACCGATTCATAGAGAAGGGGTTGGGAGAGATTTTCTCTCGGAACTGAAGTGTTTTCCGGACTATAATAGTCGGATCCGCTATAATCTATACTATTAAACGAGAAGACCTCATTTTGGGTGTCGCTTCTCTTCTTTCCACAATAAATTAATCAACACGAAGACCTCATTTTGGGTGTCGCTTCTCTTCTTTCCACAATAAATTAATCAACACGCCTCTGTGTCCTATAGGTACAGTGCATAGTCGCATTTGTCATCCATTCATATGATTATTCAGATTGAGTTATTTTGGGAGAAAAACGAGAAACAGGGCATCCGGATATTGTCCCGTCATTGGACAAAATTTTAAGTCAGATTATACTTCCGGTTTGCGTTTTTCTGTATATATACTACGAATAAAGTGTATTTTCAGAATTCTATCTGCTATCATTTTCAAGTTTACTATCCACGGTGGTCACAGAGTTTATTAAATAGAGAGGGTCTGTATACTATATCATAATCAATGACCACCATGGATCGATTAGAAAACTTAGAATTGAAAGTAAATACACGTTTAGAGTTTATTAAATAGAGAGGGTCTGTATACTATATCAATGACCACCATGGATCGATTAGAAAACTTAGAATTGAAAGTAAATACACTTTATTTATATAGTGAATGTTCATAATATACAGATAAGCGCTAAAATTATTCATGTGCACTTTTGATACCTTTTCTGAAATTCTCCAGTCATTAAATCTTTTACAAAATTCATTGATTACAAAAAAAAGATGTGGTATGATTGCCATGTTGACAACTCTCCACAAGAGACCAAAATGACACAGAAATTAACAACTATAGGTCATCGTACGGCCTTCAACAACGAGCAAAGACCATACCGCATACTCAGCTTTAAAAGGCACCGAAATGACAATGTAAAACAATTCAAACGAGAAAACTATCGGCCTTATTTATGTACAAAAAATGAACGAAAAACAAATATGTAACACATAAACAAACGACAACCACTCAAGTACAGGCTCCTTACTTAAATGTTCATAACATACTAAATGTCATCTTCGCTAGCCAAGGGTTACGATCCACTCCCGCTCTCTTCACCCTTGGCGGATTGAGCCAACATTTGTGAAAACAATGTTGCGCCATCTGCCGGAAGATTTAAGTCACGTCCGTTCCGAATACATCATTCTTGACCAATGGTAGCACTTGAACTCTTCAATTTGGAGGTAAAAACACGGTAGTGTCTAGATTCTACACACTTGGTAAAGCCGGAAACGAAAATATACGTCAACATTCATACATTTGTGCATGAAACATACACAGGAACTTCTATTAGTTGATTAAAAACATTCAAGTTGTCACTAAATATAGTCGTATGTTTAGGGATGTAAAGACTTGTTGCACAATAAACACATGGCAATTGTTTACAAACACTTTCTACATATACACGTGATCATGTTAAAGGCGTTTTTTGATTGGATTTTCGAGTTTCGACTGCAACCAATAAAAATCCTTACCCTGTGTCTCCGAAATTTTATCTCAATCCGCCAAGGGTGAAGAGAGCGGGAGTGGATCGTAACCCTTGGCTAGCGAAGATGACTAAATGTATATTCATATTGAAATTGATAAAAAACCACAAATTGGGAATTTTGGAAATAAAGGAGGAGGGATTAAAAAACTGAACATTTTCCTGTCCCCAATAACCTATGATTTATGATACTTTTGCTGAAATTCTCCAGTCATTCAATATTTCACAAAATTCTTCTAACAACACTTTACATACTTTAAACTACGCTCTGAATGACCGCGATTTCGCGGGTGTGTTCTAGTACAAATAAAAAGAAAAAAAAACAGCAATGATAATTGTTCCCGCTAATTCCCTTGCATATATTTGTGCAGAACTGACATGCTAGATATGCCGTAGTCCTTTCGCCTTGACATTCTAGAGTGCAAAGATGAGTGCATTTGCAGTGCATAGTTAAAAAAGTAATCGATTGCCTTCATAATTAAAATGTATATAAAACAAATGGTTTCAATTCAAGTTATTTTTTTATTTTTAATTTGTTAATAAAACTAAAGCTTAACATCTTTTATCTAAGAAAAAACAATTAATCCTTTCTTAGGAAAAAAAATCAACCCTTTAAAATTTATTGTAAAAAGCCATCTGAACAACATACATTCCAACGTTTTTATTTTGGCTTACGTCTTTGAGTGTGTAACGTTAGGTGGCGACGTATCAAATTTACAATAGAACATTTAGACATACTCATAGTTATCAAAGGTTTATTGGATATTCAAGTTATCAAAGGTTTATTGGATATTCAATGTGTGCAATGAATATACAACTGCAGATTTGTTTTGTTTCATTCTTTCGCAATAATAATATAAACAACAAACAAACAAACAATTGAAATTTGGCTGATTATTTGTCATGGCATTTATTCAACAATATTCAAAAATATAAACCAACAAACAACCAACATCAACAAACTGGCCAACAAGTTAAAACTTGATGACAATTGGTCACTGAAGGGAAACCAACAGTAAATGGATAACAATTTCTAGCTGCTAGAATATTCAGGTTTCATTGGATCTGCCGATGAATATTGAAACGTCTGACACTTTTGATGATACATGACAATCTAATAGGGACATTCAAAACATTTGGATCTGTTCACCATGTAATCTGAAAAATAAACTAAAAACAGCAGCAATTTTGTTTGCCAAGAGAGGGATGGTGGGTTGTGCAATCTTGTTGAAATATACTTGGAATGAAAATTTAGCGGGAGCACGTGCTTATATATGACCAAAGTCCACGAGGCGCTTCAAATCATATTCTTTCGTGTGTTTAAATATATGGTTGTAATTATTTAAATGGCAAAACGTAATTTATGGACTTTTGAAACACTATAAACAACTAAATGTATTTTTAATGCAATAAATCAATTTTATTATTAGATCATTAAAATTTAATAATTTAATGCGCCAGTCAACATTGGACTTATCAGTGACGCTCCGGTCAAAATAGTATAGAAAGTCAAACAAAGATAAAGACCATTGATGACCCAAAATTATAAAAAAAATCGTGACAAATACGGCTAAGGTGAACTATGTCGGGAAAAACAACATCCTGTATTTAGAATAATTCATACTTTTGCAAACAGTAATTTTATAAAAATTATGACTTACTACAGAATAAAAACGAACACGTAAAACAACCAAGGTCAGGACATAAAACAGTACAACAGAACCACGCATTGTCTGTCACACGACTAAATCGACGCCACAAAAGTGACGTCACATGTAAATTTAAAAAAAATAGATATATTTCTAAAAAATAGATATAATTCAAGATTAAGTTTGTAATTATTGTATTTGATGTATTTAATAACAATTACAATACTATTGATATAGAATTGTGTTTGTAATTAGATAAATAAAATTATTATCTAGCTATATCGTACCCGAGATGACCATGATCAAGTTCCGTATGCATTGCTACAATCACACACCCTTTCCTTCGATCATGAAATTACCAAACGGGACTTGCTCCCGGATTATTGGTTGTCATGTGTTACAAGACGCGTGCTTCAATTGGATATAAACTCATCATAGATACCAGGACTAAATTTTGTATATACGCCGGAATAGAAATTGCTAATCATTCACAAGCACTTTCATTCAATCCCAGTTGTGATGGTATAAGTCAATCTTCAATTTTAACAGTAGTGTTTAATGACGGTGTTTTTGTCGTTACATCATATTTCCTTTTTTTTCTGTGTCTGTCTTTTTTTCAAGTTTTGACTTTTGATTGCTCCCCTATGCATCTTCATTTTCCTTAGCTTTTTGTAGTCTGTTTATAATCTAGAAAATTTAAAATAAGTATGCGAGTAACCTATGGGAAATTCTTCACTATCTGATGACCTTCATCTTATCGGTATGTTAAGTACTTTTGAACATCTATATATATAATTGTTTATTTGTAATGAAAAAAATGTGAAATATTACAGATATTTATAATCTTCCTGGTGCTATATGTGTAGAAAATGTTTTTTTCTTCGCCAACCGGCATACAAACTAAACAAATATTCGTACATATAGAAACAAATGGATTAAATTATAAAAAGGGTTTTCTTTGAAAGCATTTATATTTTCTACATTTTGCGCAACCTTTCCAAATCATTAATGAAAAAATGTTCAAAACTTAATTAACCAGAATATCAATGTTTTCTAAATACAAAGTCTTCTTCGAAATGGATGGCAAAAAAAGTAGGCAGTTGGTACTTTTAAAAGAGATGCTTACTTTATCAGGGTTCTACAAGTTTCGTGGTTCAAGAAGTTTGGGAAAATGATACGACTTATAGTTTGATTTTAACAAAATGAAATTGTTTTATTTAAAACAATTATAAATTCTTAATGCATTTTTTAAACTAATAAGTTTGTTTAAGACATACAGTTTGTAAATTCTGAAAAAAAGATAAAATATGATTTATAATACCTACTGGTGTGTGGCATCAGTGCCACCCGGAACTAACAAATCTTCTTAAATGGTCTTACTATTATCATTTATAGCATGGTATGTGGCATCATTGACATCCGGAACTAACAAATCTTCTTAAAGGGTCTTACAATTATCATTTACAACATTTTATTGACATTATTGTTTCAGTGGAAAAAATAGAAAAAGACCAATTGAAATCAATTGTAGCAATAGGTTGATTTCATGAAAAAGAACACAATTTTTAAAACCACCTTTACATTTTTATTCTGTCTATTTGTATCGTTGCTAGGTCGGTAGATTTAGAAAAGATTTCAGAAAATTTTACGGAAGGGCGGATGAAGCACCCCTAAAGGTACAGTATACTAACTTTGAGTCATTGCTTATTCAATTACTGGACTGAAGTCTTTTTAATTATACTGAATAGTTCTTATTTATTTGTATCGGATCACTATTACATGAAGGATCATTATGAATTAATTTCTGTAGTCCCGTCCTGTTTTGTTGAGATAACGTCACTCACACTTAATTCTCTTTGTACTGTAATACGTACCATTATTTAAAAAATAAAACAAGTTAGAATTGTTTATAGCTCATTTATTCATTTCAATCATATAATGGACTGGTAGATCATGGCTTATATTCGAAGATCATTTGTTACCTTTCAATATATAGGAAATTTAGTCTATTTATTTAATTTTAATAAGCATTTTGTTCGCTCTAAAAATTGCCACATCTCCAATTTGCGTATCAGTACAAATGAGAATTCAGTGCTTTGGTTCTTTCTGCACTCAAAAATGCACGAAGAAGAAGGAATAAATTGAAATAATTGAAACGTTTGGAAAAAATTTCGTGTATAAGCAATAAACAGTCTAGACTTTAAAAAAAAATATAAATAAATTTATTGTTCCAATAAAAATTTCGGGAGCTATCATTATAAATCATTGACTAGCTACTGCAAATAATTATCTACTAGAATACGTAATACCTCGTCAAGATAGAAACACTCAACTTCCACTGCCGCGTTCTTTTTAGTAGAGGAATCATCAACGAAGCACTTTACTCCATCCTAAGTGTTGAAGGTTCAGACTAATGGAATAGTATAGTATTATAGTTTCAAGAAAGTGAGTATTGTTTGTGTTTATACAATATTTGTCTTAGTTTGTTGTTCATAATACAATTACCAAAGAAAACACAGGAACATCAGTTAGTATTATTATTCAATGCAATGCAATAAATATTACATTGGTAATATTATTGGCATTAGAAATGTGCATTCAAATGTTAAAACATATTTTATTTTAGGTTGCGGTATTACTTGAATTGAAGGAGATAAAACATGAATTCTCAAAAGAATCCATTGATACTTGCCGATTGCATATGATAAATCGATATATATGCGCAAGGTTTTAACTCAAAGTTTACTGGTATACGTATCGAGATTATTGACTGCCATTGTCACCTTTAGTTCCTCTATTTTGGAGTTGTGTGTTAGTATAATATTCATGCGAGTGTCTGTTAGATTCGGGATGATTTAGAACTTGATTTATGATTTTGATTCTTGTCACTCATTAGTAACCGCATGCCGCACTCAGATATGATTGTTACCCCAGAAAATATTGTCATGTTATTAGCTTTTTTGTACTTACTGTCCTGTCATTAATGGCTTTTAAATTCAAATACAATAACAACTATAAGTATTAACAAGCGCACTCTTGATGAAGCGTATCCGTAATGGGTAATAGAATGTTAGCCATGGGTTAGAGTAAATTAACTCATTTGCATTAACCAATCCAAATCTGTCATTTTTTCATGTCGTACCAGTTAGATAAATCATATCTATACCAGGTATTAACCAATCGTCATTCTATAGTAGTACACCTCACCTAATAATAACTTCACGGTTCAGCTAGCAAGCAAGCTAACCAAAGATATTACATTTGCCTACGCACTCAATGCAATCGGCTGTAAAGGGTTGCTTCTTACACACGATATACTCAGCCTGTACTATTGCCAATCAGAGAACTCATCACTAGACTAAATGACAGAAATTAACAACTGTAGGTCAGCGTACGACCTTCAACAATGAACAAAGCCAATACCGCATAGTCAGCAATAAAAGGCTCTGAAATCACAATCTTTTTTTTCTTTTTTTCTTTTTTCAAAATATAAAACAATTTAAACGAGAAAACTAACGGCATAATTTATGTACAAAAAAAACAATGATTCTATGTAACACAACATCAAACGACAACCACTGAACTTCAGGCTCCTGACTTGGAACAGGTACAAACATACAGAATGGGGCGGGGTTAAACATGTTAGCGGGATCCAAACCCGCCCCATCACCTGGGATATTGGTGTAACAGTACAACATAAGAACGAACTACACAAATCAGTTGAAAAAGGTTTAACTTATCAGATGGATATAAATAGAAAAACATCAAACAAAGACAAAGAGTAGACGTTGCTGGGTACTTGTACACAATGTACATCCAACAACAATAAGACAATAACTACAGATCTGAGAGCTTTCGAATTTACTGACAGCTAGTTCAAAGCTGATAACAAGTAATTAAAAAAATCATGTATCTAAAACTACATTATTAATTAGTGCACATCCAACATCCATTAGATTTAGTGTTACGACGTCATAAACAGTGAAAGACAGAAAAACATGACCTTGTGTCTTTTAACTTTTAATTTTAGATATATTGAATTTCGAATGAATAATAAATGTCAAATTCAGAAATTAATGTTGGTAATACAATTTAAGGTATTTAATCTTGAATTACGGATTTATAATCTTGAAATATCTTTCTGAGCTTTCTAATCAGACAGTTTAACGTTGTAATCAACTGTCTAAAACAAATCTTATCAGATTGAAACATCTGATGTTTTTGTACATATGAGAACCAACACCAATTCACCTATAACCATCAATCGAAAGTATTTTGTTAAAAAAAAAAAGTAAATGTTTTTTTTTCTACAACGCACATTACATTTCATTCTATGAAATTCGATGTTGTATCTTTGTTTCGAGTATTCCTCTGTAAATATGACCGTTAATAGATGGTCATGTTATGTAAAAAAACAAACGCTAAAGAATGCTCTTAACAAAGTGATGTATTTTCAATGAATCCATATTAGTGCAATTGGCAACCAAAAAATAGCATTCCAATTTCTAATTTCAATTAAAAGTCTTGTAAGCCGCTCCAAGTTTATCAAAGAAATCAACTATTCCCTGTGTGAAAATGCACTATTTTGTGGTTTTTATTTTTATGTTTCTGAGTCATATATTATAATATTTTATATTAAGATCGTTTTCCATGATATATATGCATACTCTGTGGACCACCAGACCTCACTCAGTTTATTTTCACTGTCGTGTTTATAACTGACTAATGAGATATTTATTTTCTATATCTGAAAAACTATTTTCTGATAAAATGCGTAAGAACAATAATATTATTATTTGTTATCAGACATAATATGTGAGGTCTTATCTCCTCACAAGTGATGTAGGTTAATTATATCTAAACTATTTATAGATAGTTCAATAATTTTGAAACTGAATTGTAGACTGAGGTTTTTATATAAAATAAATAAATATATCTACTGTCATTATAGCAAGAATCATTTTTAGTACATTCCACATACTGCTACTGCTTTATATCGCCCAAGTGGTTATGCATAAAATAGCATATTATATCGAATAGAACAAAGTATCGCACACTTTCTTAAATCGACTGGGAGGAATGGCCTTGTTTGTTCTAAATGCAAATTTTGGTGTAGACGGGTGCTTTTATTAACAAAAACAAGTGAAACTCATTCTTTTAAAAAGCGTGATTCATGTTGATAAACTTATAAAAAGCATTTTTACGAAGATCACAAATATAATGAAGACTTTACTTTATTATTGCTCATTGTTTGTTTCTTGGGAATGATGTCCCGTTGAGACATAAGATCACATAAGAGCGTACCTATATTGCACTGCAAGAATCTCTTAAATTCAATCGATTGTTATCACTAAAAATCTTTTGCAGCCGGGGTGAAAAAAATTATAAATAATTCATTTATTGGTCAAAACTTTTACATAATTGGGGTATAGAATGTCAATACTCTTACTGAAGCACTAAATTGTACACTCAACAACTTGTTTCTAGCCCAAGGTCTTCGTGCGCATGTCCAGCAAAAGGCGGGAGATACAAATTAGACAATCGAGAATGTACACGCGAGAGAATTCTGAAACCAAGAAAGCACAAAAAAAAATTAATAATATTAATTTGAATTGGTTTAGACATTTAGTGGATCGTGAGAGAATGTATTTTTCTAAGCGAATAGAATTGGATTATATAAAAATATAATGTAGCGATCATGACTTCCGGTACTTATTTTAATCGGTTCGTCATGACAAAGATGTTTGACAAGTAACAAGCATTAGCCTGCCAGCTATTAACACCTTCTCTACGCATTCATCAAATACACATGCTGTAATAAGTGTCTGGAACGAATTCCAACTTACAATATATGTATAAACTGCATGTCTATAGAA
The DNA here is from genome assembly GCF_963676685.1 of Mytilus edulis. Classification (NCBI taxonomy): domain Eukaryota; kingdom Metazoa; phylum Mollusca; class Bivalvia; order Mytilida; family Mytilidae; genus Mytilus; species Mytilus edulis. The sequence goes on along the minus strand of NC_092345.1, from coordinate 98,324,497 downwards.
TATGCCAAATAGGACAAACACTCAATTTGAAGCAAGCACTCACTAATGCGTTAGAGTAATTTTAAGTACTCTCTTTAAATAATTTAAAACTGCATGTGATATAATAGTCAAGTGCAATAAACGTTGGAACGTTGTCCTCGTCATTGATTATGTTTTAAAGAATTGTTTATTCAGCATCGTTTATATCTTTTTCCCATAAATACATTGCATTACGTACAGAAATGCACTTCTGGAAACTTTTACTGAGATTTCAAAAAGATTCTTGGAATTCATATCTGCTTGCAGAATCTTATTGTAGTTATATTGTTTTAAATCAACCTTTCATCTTTCACTAAAGAGAGTACAAGATTAATTTAAAACGTTGAAGTTCAATTCTTGAAACAATAAGCAATCAATGTATCAAAAGGTCACAGCTAAGTGGTAACAAAGGTCTATTCCAGAAATCGCCTTCAATGCAGAGTCTAATAATCACGTTCTATCGCCCGGAGAAGTCGCTTCCGACCCATCGCATTTCTTCAGTAATGGAAACGTCGCGTAGAGTTGATTTTTGAATTTGCCCACGTCACAAGATTGGTGACCCATTACTTATCTTACGCCGATGTAATAGTTTTTAGTACTGACTCACTACTCATTTTTTAACCTAAGTTAGGAATTTTCATGGTACTTGACAATGATTGAGTTAATAGTATCCATGTTCTCGTGAATTTGAGGTTAAGATCTGACCCACTACTTATAAAAAAAAAGGAAGATGTGGTATGATTGCCAATGAGACAACTATCAACTAGAGACAAAAATTGCACAAAAATAAACAGCTATAGGTCACTGTTCGGCCTTCAACAACGATTAAAGCCCATACCACAAAGTCAGCTATAAAAGGCACCACCGAAATGACAATGTAAAACAATTCAAATGAGAAAACTAACGGCCTTATTTAGATGTGACCGAGTTCAGTGTTTTCCATTTTTAGTTGACCCGTTACTTTTCTAACCATCGATGTAATGGTTTTGCATGCGTTAGTGGCCCGTTACTTATCTTTTATTTTGGTAAGAGATTTTCGTGTTATGCTGACCTATTACTTAGCTAGCCCCGAAGACATGGCTTTCGTGGGTTTTCAAAAAACGGATAAGACTCTTACTTTGCTTCGGAGGGTTATGTTTAAAAGCGTTATTGAATGAGGGTACTAGTATTTATAACTACGTAATAGTACCTAAGAAATATATGTTTATGTTTTGGCAACCCATTACTTAGCTACGACCGAGTTACATGGTTTTCATGGTTCAGTAACCCATTTACTTAGAATCCTATCTATTGCCATGTTAATGGGTACCCATGTTTTAGTGACCCATTACTCATCTATTACCCTGTTAGTGGATGTGCATGTTTTAGTGACCCATTACTTAGCTATGACCGAGGTAATTGGTGTCTATGTTTTAGTGACAAATCTCTTAGCTAGGACCAAGTTAATGGTTTTCCAAATTTTATATTGGGGAATAAGCATTGAACCTGTGCTCGGTTTTATAATAAAATGCTTCCGCGGCAACGTTTTTACAAGTTAACTAGACAATTACCCAAACCGTCTTGAGGTAGTTTAACTATTTCCGGATTTTATTCGTATCAAAATTAAAATCTTTCAGAGTTTACCATCATAATTCAATATGTAAAGGTAAAATCCAATGTAATTGCTTATATGCTTGTCAGTCACAAGATATAGGTCTACGAGAGGTCTACTAACTGTCTTATCTTTAAAAACAATTCAAATCTTTGAATCAACAATGTCATAATTGTTTTATAATTATGTGAAAGTCATAATGTGATTCAGTACATGACTTCTTTGTATTTCGTGAATAATAATCAACTGGAGTACGGTATGAATAGGTGAAAAAATCTCGAACAGTTAAAAAGCATATTAAAAAGTTTAACAATCCCCAACCGAACATTTATGACAAAAGGCTGTTAGCCAATCGGTGTGGATAATGAATCAGAGTATTAACAAGTCATAATCACTTACTAAGAGAGAAAGAATATAAACAAGTGTAATAATTAGTAACTTTGCATCTGGAGACTGCCAGAAAGCTTTTATTTCACCACGGGCATTTCAAAAATGCAGAGGATTGCCAATGTTATACTTAAGTGGCAGTTTTGAAATTTTATCATCACCTAATGCCTTTAAATAGATAAAACACTTTCACACAGAACTTAAATCTGACGTAACGTTACAACAGCACCAACAGAATAAGTTCTGACAAAACGGTCTTAATTGGATGCTTTAAACAATACAACAGCAGGCAATTGTGACAAAATGATAGTTTAAAATTTACATGAGGACTTCTATACATGCAAGCTGCTAACAGGTACGTTTTTTTTCAGTTTTCATCATTAAAACAGCATGATCCATATATTTGTACACCAGGAGGTTTAGATTGTTAATTCAAAAGTCAGTAATCTTGCAAATGATTCCGTTTTAAAAACTCAGACAAAGTGAGCTCAGATAGTTCCGACTGATATATACCATTTTGTTTGACGCCCCAAAATGTTCTTATAGGTCATCAAAACCAGATTTCTGAAGCATTATTTCACAGCCACAACATGTCATAGCTTCTTGATATTTGGCACCTAGCTTCATCTGGCTATGACACCCTGTCACACATTTTCATTACTCTTGGTGCTCTACTTGCTGTTTACGAAACATGTCTTTTAAATGTCAAGTAGTTAAAAGCGCTTTTTTATTTTGCTTTTTTGTGTGTGTATTGTTTAGCTGTGCATGTACTGATTTTGAGTCATGGATGGACACCACATGCCCGATGTTTTTCTATTACACATATGAAATGTTCGTGCCAGTTTGCTAAGCAACTACACCTCCTACCATCTTGTATTATGAAATGATCGCGCCAGTTTGCTAAGCAACTACACCTCCTGCCATCTTGTATTATGAAATGTTCGTGCCAGTTTGCTAAGCAACTACACCTCCTACCATCTTGTATTATGAAATGTTCGTGCCAGTTTGCTAAGCAACTACACCTGCTACCATCGTGTATTATGAAATGTTCGTGCCAGTTTGATATGCAACTACACCTCCTACCATCTTGTATTATGAAATGTTCGCGCCAGTTTGCTAAGCAACTACACCTCATACCATCTTGTATTATGAAATGTTCGTGCCAGTTTGCTTAGCAACTACACCTCCTACCATCTTGTATCATGAAATGTTCGTGTCAGTTTGCTAAGCAACTACACCTCCTACCATCTTGTATTATGAAATGTTCGTGTCAGTTTGCTAAGCAACTACACCTCCTCCCATCTTATATTATGAAATGTTCGTGCCAGTTTGCTAAGCAACTACACCTCCTACAATCTTGTATTATGAAATGTCCGTGCCAGTTTGTTAAGCAGCTACACCTCCTACCATCTTGTATTATGAAATGTTCGTGCCAGTTTGCTAAGCAACTACACCTCCTACCATCTTGTATTATGAAATGTTCGCGCCAGTTTGCTAAGCAACTACACCTCCTACCATCTTGTATTATGAAATGTTCGTGCCAGTTTGCTATGCAACTACACCTCCTACCATCTTGTATTATGAAATTTTCGCGCCAGTTTGCTATGCAACTATACCTCCTACCATTATGTATTATGAAATGTTCGTGCCAGTTTGCTAAGCAACTACACCTCCTACCATCTTGTATCATGAAATGTTCGTGCCTGTTTGCTAAGCAACTACACCTCCTACCATCTTGTATTATGAAATGTTCGTGCCTGTTTGCTAAGCAACTACACCTCCTACCATCTTGTATCATGAAATGTTCGTGCCAGTTTACTAAGCAACTACACCTCCTACCATCTTGTATCATGAAATGTTCGTGCCAGTTTACTAAGCAACTACACCTCCTACCATCTTGTATTATGAAATGTTCATGCCAGTTTACTAAGCAACTACACCTCCTACCATCTTGTGTTATGAAAAGTTCGTGTCAGTTTGCTAAGCAACTACACCTCCTACCATCTTGTATTATGAAATGTTCGTGCCAGTTTGCTATGCAACTACACCTCCTACCATCTTGTATTATGAAAAGTTCGTGTCAGTTTGCTAAGCAACTACACCTCCAACCATCATGTATTATGAAATTTTCGTGCCAGTTTGCTATGCAACTACACCTCCTACCATCTTGTATTATGAAATGTTCGTGCCAGTTTGCTTAGCAACTACACCTCCTACCATCTTGTATTATGAAATGTCCGTGCCAGTTTGCTATGCAACTACACCTCATACCATTATGTATTATGAAATGTTCGTGCCAGTTTGCTAAGCAACTACACCTCCTACCATCTTGTATCATGAAATGTTCGTGCCTGTTTGCTAAGCAACTACACCTCCTACCATCTTGTATTATGAAATGTTCGTGCCTGTTTGCTAAGCAACTACACCTCCTACCATCTTGTATTATGAAATGTTCGTGCCTGTTTGCTAAGCAACTACACCTCCTACCATCTTGTATTATGAAATGTTCGTGCCAGTTTGCTAAGCAACTACACCTCCTACCATCTTGTATTATGAAATGTTCGTGCCAGTTTGCTAAGCAACTACACCTCCTACCATCTTGTATTATGAAATGTTCGTGCCTGTTTGCTAAGCAACTACACCTCCTACCATCTTGTATTATGAAATGTTCGTGCCTGTTTGCTAAGCAACTACAACTCCTACCATCTTGTATTATGAAATGTTCGTGCCAGTTTGCTAAGCAACTACACCTCCTACCATTATGTATTATGAAATGTTCGTGCCAGTTTGCTATGCAACTACACCTCCTACCATCTTGTATTATGAAATGTCCGTGCCAGTTTGTTAAGCAACTACACCTCCTACCATCTTGTATTATGAAATGTCCGTGCCAGTTTGCTAAGCAACTACACCTCCTACCATCTTGTATTATGGAATGTTCGTGCCTGTTTGCTAAGCAACTACACCTCCTACCATCTTGTATTATGAAATGTTCGTGCCAGTTTGCTAAGCAACTACACCTCCTACCATCTTGTATTATGAAATGTTCGTGCCAGTTTGCTAAGCAACTACACCTCCTACCATCTTGTATTATGAAATGTTCGTGCCAGTTTGCTAAGCAACCACACCTCCTCCCATCTTGTATTATGAAATGTTCGTTCCAGTTTGCTTAGCAACTACACCTCCTACCATCATGTATTATGAAATGTTCGTGCCAGTTTGCTAAGCAACTACACCTCCTACCATCTTGTATTATGAAATGTTCGTGCCTGTTTGCTAAGCAACTACACCTGCTACCATCTTGTATTATGAAATGTTCGTGCCTGTTTGCTAAGCAACTACACCTCCTACCATCTTGTATTATGAAATGTCCGTGCCAGTTTGCTATGCAACTACACCTCCTACCATCTTGTATTATGAAATGTCCGTGCCAGTTTGCTAAGCAACTACACCTCCTACCATCTTGTATTATGAAATGTCCGTGCCAGTTTGCTAAGCAACTACACCTCATACCATCTTGTATTATGAAATGTTCGTGCCTGTTTGCTAAGCAACTACACCTCCTACCATCTTGTATTATGAAATGTCCGTGCCAGTTTGCTAAGCAACTACACCTCCTACCATCTTGTATTATGAAATGCTCGTGCCTGTTTGCTAAGCAACTACAACTCCTACCATCTTGTATTATGAAATGTTCGTGCCAGTTTGCTAAGCAACTACACCTCCTACCATTATGTATTATGAAATGTTCGTGCCAGTTTGCTATGCAACTACACCTCCTACCATCTTGTATTATGAAATGTCCGTGCCAGTTTGTTAAGCAACTACACCTCCTACCATCTTGTATTATGAAATGTCCGTGCCAGTTTGCTAAGCAACTACACCTCCTACCATCTTGTATTATGGAATGTTCGTGCCTGTTTGCTAAGCAACTACACCTCCTACCATCTTGTATTATGAAATGTTCGTGCCAGTTTGCTAAGCAACTACACCTCCTACCATCTTGTATTATGAAATGTTCGTGCCAGTTTGCTAAGCAACTACACCTCCTACCATCTTGTATTATGAAATGTTCGTGCCAGTTTGCTAAGCAACCACACCTCCTCCCATCTTGTATTATGAAATGTTCGTTCCAGTTTGCTTAGCAACTACACCTCCTACCATCATGTATTATGAAATGTTCGTGCCAGTTTGCTAAGCAACTACACCTCCTACCATCTTGTATTATGAAATGTTCGTGCCTGTTTGCTAAGCAACTACACCTGCTACCATCTTGTATTATGAAATGTTCGTGCCTGTTTGCTAAGCAACTACACCTCCTACCATCTTGTATTATGAAATGTCCGTGCCAGTTTGCTATGCAACTACACCTCCTACCATCTTGTATTATGAAATGTCCGTGCCAGTTTGCTAAGCAACTACACCTCCTACCATCTTGTATTATGAAATGTCCGTGCCAGTTTGCTAAGCAACTACACCTCATACCATCTTGTATTATGAAATGTTCGTGCCTGTTTGCTAAGCAACTACACCTCCTACCATCTTGTATTATGAAATGTCCGTGCCAGTTTGCTAAGCAACTACACCTCATACCATCTTGTATTATGAAATGTTCGTGCCTGTTTGCTAAGCAACTACACCTCCTACCATCTTGTATTATGAAATGTTCGTGCCAGTTTGCTAAGCAACTACACCTCCTCCAATCTTGTATCATGAAATGTTCATGCCAGTTTGCTAAGCAACTACACCTCCTACCATTATGTATTATGAAATGTCCGTGCCAGTTTGCTAAGCAACTACACCTCCTCCCATCTTGTATCATGAAATGTTCGTGTCAGTTTGCTAAGCAACTACACCTCCTACCATCTTGTATTATGAAATGTTCGTGCCAGTTTGCTAAGCAACTACACCTCCTCCCATCTTGTATTATGAAATGTTCGTGCCAGTTTGCTTAGCAACTACATCTCCTACCATCTTGTATTATGAAATGTTCGTGCCAGTTTGCTAAGCAACTACACCTCCTACCATCTTGTATCATGAAATGTTCGTGCCAGTTTGATATGCAACTACACCTCCTACCATCTTGTATCATGAAATGTTCGTGTCAGTTTGCTAAGCAACTTCACCTCCTACCATCTTGTATTATGAAATGTTCGTGCCAGTTTGCTAAGCAACTACACCTCCTACCATCTTGTATTATGAAATGTTCGTGCCAGTTTGCTAAGCAACTACACCTCCTACCATCTTGTATTATGAAATGTTCGTGCCAGTTTGCTAAGCAACTACACCTCCTACCATCTTGTATTATGAAATGTTCGTGCCTGTTTGCTAAGCAACTACACCTCCTACCATCTTGTATTATGAAATGTTCGTGCCTGTTTGCTAAGCAACTACAACTCCTACCATCTTGTATTATGAAATGTTCGTGCCAGTTTGCTAAGCAACTACACCTCCTACCATTATGTATTATGAAATGTTCGTGCCAGTTTGCTATGCAACTACACCTCCTACCATCTTGTATTATGAAATGTCCGTGCCAGTTTGTTAAGCAACTACACCTCCTACCATCTTGTATTATGAAATGTCCGTGCCAGTTTGCTAAGCAACTACACCTCCTACCATCTTGTATTATGGAATGTTCGTGCCTGTTTGCTAAGCAACTACACCTCCTACCATCTTGTATTATGAAATGTTCGTGCCAGTTTGCTAAGCAACTACACCTCCTACCATCTTGTATTATGAAATGTTCGTGCCAGTTTGCTAAGCAACTACACCTCCTACCATCTTGTATTATGAAATGTTCGTGCCAGTTTGCTAAGCAACCACACCTCCTCCCATCTTGTATTATGAAATGTTCGTTCCAGTTTGCTTAGCAACTACACCTCCTACCATCATGTATTATGAAATGTTCGTGCCAGTTTGCTAAGCAACTACACCTCCTACCATCTTGTATTATGAAATGTTCGTGCCTGTTTGCTAAGCAACTACACCTGCTACCATCTTGTATTATGAAATGTTCGTGCCTGTTTGCTAAGCAACTACACCTCCTACCATCTTGTATTATGAAATGTCCGTGCCAGTTTGCTATGCAACTACACCTCCTACCATTTTGTATTATGAAATGTCCGTGCCAGTTTGCTAAGCAACTACACCTCCTACCATCTTGTATTATGAAATGTCCGTGCCAGTTTGCTAAGCAACTACACCTCATACCATCTTGTATTATGAAATGTTCGTGCCTGTTTGCTAAGCAACTACACCTCCTACCATCTTGTATTATGAAATGTCCGTGCCAGTTTGCTAAGCAACTACACCTCATACCATCTTGTATTATGAAATGTTCGTGCCTGTTTGCTAAGCAACTACACCTCCTACCATCTTGTATTATGAAATGTTCGTGCCAGTTTGCTAAGCAACTACACCTCCTCCAATCTTGTATCATGAAATGTTCATGCCAGTTTGCTAAGCAACTACACCTCCTACCATTATGTATTATGAAATGTCCGTGCCAGTTTGCTAAGCAACTACACCTCCTCCCATCTTGTATTATGAAATGTTCGTGCCAGTTTGCTAAGCAACTACACCTCCTACCATCTTGTATTATGAAATGTTCGTGCCTGTTTGCTAAGCAACTACACCTGCTACCATCTTGTATTATGAAATGTTCGTGCCTGTTTGCTAAGCAACTACACCTCCTACCATCTTGTATTATGAAATGTCCGTGCCAGTTTGCTATGCAACTACACCTCCTACCATCTTGTATTATGAAATGTCCGTGCCAGTTTGCTAAGCAACTACACCTCCTACCATCTTGTATTATGAAATGTCCGTGCCAGTTTGCTAAGCAACTACACCTCATACCATCTTGTATTATGAAATGTTCGTGCCTGTTTGCTAAGCAACTACACCTCCTACCATCTTGTATTATGAAATGTCCGTGCCAGTTTGCTAAGCAACTACACCTCATACCATCTTGTATTATGAAATGTTCGTGCCTGTTTGCTAAGCAACTACACCTCCTACCATCTTGTATTATGAAATGTTCGTGCCAGTTTGCTAAGCAACTACACCTCCTCCAATCTTGTATCATGAAATGTTCATGCCAGTTTGCTAAGCAACTACACCTCCTACCATTATGTATTATGAAATGTCCGTGCCAGTTTGCTAAGCAACTACACCTCCTCCCATCTTGTATCATGAAATGTTCGTGTCAGTTTGCTAAGCAACTACACCTCCTACCATCTTGTATTATGAAATGTTCGTGCCAGTTTGCTAAGCAACTACACCTCCTCCCATCTTGTATTATGAAATGTTCGTGCCAGTTTGCTTAGCAACTACATCTCCTACCATCTTGTATTATGAAATGTTCGTGCCAGTTTGCTAAGCAACTACACCTCCTACCATCTTGTATCATGAAATGTTCGTGCCAGTTTGATATGCAACTACACCTCCTACCATCTTGTATCATGAAATGTTCGTGTCAGTTTGCTAAGCAACTTCACCTCCTACCATCTTGTATTATGAAATGTTCGTGCCAGTTTGCTAAGCAACTACACCTCCTACCATCTTGTATTATGAAATGTTCGTGCCAGTTTGCTAAGCAACTACACCTCCTACCATCTTGTATTATGAAATGTTCGTGCCAGTTTGCTAAGCAACTACACCTCCTACCATCTTGTATTATGAAATGTTCGTGCCTGTTTGCTAAGCAACTACACCTCCTACCATCTTGTATTATGAAATGTTCGTGCCTGTTTGCTAAGCAACTACAACTCCTACCATCTTGTATTATGAAATGTTCGTGCCAGTTTGCTAAGCAACTACACCTCCTACCATTATGTATTATGAAATGTTCGTGCCAGTTTGCTATGCAACTACACCTCCTACCATCTTGTATTATGAAATGTCCGTGCCAGTTTGTTAAGCAACTACACCTCCTACCATCTTGTATTATGAAATGTCCGTGCCAGTTTGCTAAGCAACTACACCTCCTACCATCTTGTATTATGGAATGTTCGTGCCTGTTTGCTAAGCAACTACACCTCCTACCATCTTGTATTATGAAATGTTCGTGCCAGTTTGCTAAGCAACTACACCTCCTACCATCTTGTATTATGAAATGTTCGTGCCAGTTTGCTAAGCAACTACACCTCCTACCATCTTGTATTATGAAATGTTCGTGCCAGTTTGCTAAGCAACCACACCTCCTCCCATCTTGTATTATGAAATGTTCGTTCCAGTTTGCTTAGCAACTACACCTCCTACCATCATGTATTATGAAATGTTCGTGCCAGTTTGCTAAGCAACTACACCTCCTACCATCTTGTATTATGAAATGTTCGTGCCTGTTTGCTAAGCAACTACACCTGCTACCATCTTGTATTATGAAATGTTCGTGCCTGTTTGCTAAGCAACTACACCTCCTACCATCTTGTATTATGAAATGTCCGTGCCAGTTTGCTATGCAACTACACCTCCTACCATTTTGTATTATGAAATGTCCGTGCCAGTTTGCTAAGCAACTACACCTCCTACCATCTTGTATTATGAAATGTCCGTGCCAGTTTGCTAAGCAACTACACCTCATACCATCTTGTATTATGAAATGTTCGTGCCTGTTTGCTAAGCAACTACACCTCCTACCATCTTGTATTATGAAATGTCCGTGCCAGTTTGCTAAGCAACTACACCTCATACCATCTTGTATTATGAAATGTTCGTGCCTGTTTGCTAAGCAACTACACCTCCTACCATCTTGTATTATGAAATGTTCGTGCCAGTTTGCTAAGCAACTACACCTCCTCCAATCTTGTATCATGAAATGTTCATGCCAGTTTGCTAAGCAACTACACCTCCTACCATTATGTATTATGAAATGTCCGTGCCAGTTTGCTAAGCAACTACACCTCCTCCCATCTTGTATCATGAAATGTTCGTGTCAGTTTGCTAAGCAACTACACCTCCTACCATCTTGTATTATGAAATGTTCGTGTCAGTTTGCTAAGCAACTACACCTCCTACCATCTTGTATTATGAAATGTTCGTGCCAGTTTGCTAAGCAACTACACCTCCTCCCATCTTGTATTATGAAATGTTCGTGCCAGTTTGCTTAGCAACTACATCTCCTACCATCTTGTATTATGAAATGTTCGTGCCAGTTTGCTAAGCAACTACACCTCCTACCATCTTGTATCATGAAATGTTCGTGCCAGTTTGATATGCAACTACACCTCCTACCATCTTGTATCATGAAATGTTCGTGTCAGTTTGCTAAGCAACTTCACCTCCTACCATCTTGTATTATGAAATGTTCGTGCCAGTTTGCTAAGCAACTACACCTCCTACCATCTTGTATTATGAAATGTTCGTGCCAGTTTGCTATGCAACTACACCTCCTACCATCTTGTATTATGAAAAGTTCGTGTCAGTTTGCTAAGCAACTACACCTCCAACCATCATGTATTATGAAATTTTCGTGCCAGTTTGCTATGCAACTACACCTCCAACCATCATGTATTATGAAATTTTCGTGCCAGTTTGATATGCAACTACACCTCCTACCATCTTGTATCATGAAATGTTCGTGCCTTTTTGCTAAGCAACTACACCTCCTACCATCTTGTATCATGAAATGTTCGTGCCTTTTTGCTAAGCAACTACACCTCCTCCCATCTTGTATTATGAAATGTTCGTGCCTGTTTGCTATGCAACTACACCTCCTACCATCTTGTATCATGAAATGTTCGTGCCTATTTGCTAAGCAACTACACCTCCTCCCATCTTGTATTATGAAATGTCCGTGCCAGTTTGCTAAGCAACTACACCTCCTACCATCTTGTATCATGAAATGTTCGTGCCTTTTTGCTAAGCAACTACACCTCCTCCCATCTTGTATTATGAAATGTTCGTGCCAGTTTGCTAAGCAACTACACCTCCTACCATCTTGTATTATGAAATGTTCGTGCCTGTTTGCTAAGCAACTACACCTCCTACCATCTTGTATCATGAAATGTTCGTGCCAGTTTACTAAGCAACTACACCTCCTCCCATCTTGTATTATGAAATGTTCGTGCCAGTTTGCTATGCAACTACACCTCCTACCATCTTGTATCATGAAATGTTCGTGCCAGTTTACTAAGCAACTACACCTCCTACCATCTTGTATCATGAAATGTTCGTGCCAGTTTACTAAGCAACTACACCTCCTACCATCTTGTATTATGAAATGTTCATGCCAGTTTACTAAGCAACTACACCTCCTACCATCTTGTGTTATGAAATGTTCGTGCCAGTTTACTAAGCAACTACACCTCCTACCATCTTGTATCATGAAAAGTTTGTGCCAGTTTACTAAGCAACTACACCTCCTACCATCTTGTATTATGAAATGTTCGTGCCAGTTTACTAAGCAACTACACCTCCTACCATCTTGTATTATGAAATGTTCGTGCCAGTTTGCTAAGAAACTACACTTCCTTCCATCTTGTATTATGAAATACTCCAACTGGTAATGTCCTACTGCTGTGTTGCATGTTTTTATTCTTTCCCTGAACGTTAACATTGAGCGAGTTAGACATCTGGTGTGAGCCAAAACTCCGTGTTGACCGTATCTTGACCTCTGGTTAAATTTTACTATTTGTTACTTGGATGGAGAGTTGTTGTCTCATGGCACTCATACCACATATTCTTCATATCTATCTTTATACTTGTTTACTTGTTTGCATTTATAGGTAGAACGTAAATAATTATCGTATAACACTTTTATATGAAAAAGATTAAATGAAAACGTAGGAAATGTGCAACTTATGTACGGTACGGTTTGTGTCGGAATATACAACGAACACAATCATCTTGTGTTTCTTTTGTTTTCGTTTGTACGGGTATGAAAATGTGCAAATGATCACATATGTTACTACCAAGTGAATGCATGAGCTTGCAGTTAAACACAACATTACAAACTTAATATATGTTTCAAACATAATTAAGCATACTTGAATAGGAATAAGATTCATTGCCTTTTCTTCAAGTGATTAGTTGTAGATCATTTAATTAACACTAAAAAGTAAAACGTTTTCTTCGTCAAAATTGTTAAATCGTGTCTTCGAGTAATTACATTGTTGACTCAAAATTATATATATGTAATAAGCAATATATTGTTTCGTGATATAGCAATTGAACTGTCATATTACTTATAAATTATAAACGTTCACTCTATATATGTCTATACATTGTTGGTGTTACCCTGCATCTGTTGTTTTCAATGTGTTTTCGACAACGTACTAGATCTCCGCTCTAGCCAAAGCCATTGACTGGTGTCAATTTAAACATCATGCTCTGCGTTAGAAAAATAATACATACTAGGACATAGATATAAAGAACAACAATAAAAGAGACGTTCTTTTGTTTCGAGTTTTCTCAAGTGTTTGTTGGTATTGTTTGTCCTGGATTACTGAACCTTAGCCCTTCTTCTCCAAGGAGTTGATTTTGGTATCTACTTGACATATAAAAAACTCTGTCGACTGACAATTAACCACGCACATTTCTTGTCATGACAAAACTAAATATTTCATCCAACATCTTCCATGTTTCATGCGTACTTTTGTGGAACAGCGAACACTTTCAGGGTACAATTTTTCATATTTCATGATTTTTTTAAATAACTGTTTAATCCTCTGATAGACATTTTTTATTATTTTTTTGATTGATGAGAATTTAACCAGAAGAGTGGATTTACAGAATTTGACAAGCAATTTTCAGCTTATTATCAGGTTATGTAAGTTCACTGCACCTATTTGACTGGATGATAATTTGATGAACTACGTCTGTTTGATCACCTTTAGATATACATGTGATAAATTAGTCTATCATAAGAACACTGTGTCTACATGTATAATTAAAACACTGGCATGTATTTTTAAGATGAGAGCAGTGTACAAATATTTAGATATAAGTACTTTATTATGATAACAGTCAATTTGGTATCAAACCAGAATCAAAGAATGCTGATACATTGATCAAAAAGGATAACATGTAAAGTGAATTTTAGTAGGTCATTCTTACTTTTTCTGTCAATAAAATACCGACGAAAAGGGTCTTCTTTGTCCGGCCCTCTTTGTCACTCTCCTTCTGGATGCCACAAAGAATATATATGCAAGGGTTACATTAGAATGAGATCCTTGTGGTCATTAGAATATTTCGTTTTGTTCTAATCAGCTGACATATTTAACATGCAAATATAAATCTTATTAGCTACAGAAATAACTATAAGAGTATCAAATGTATCAAATTATGAAAAAACAGAAATAAAAGTCGTTTTGAAACTGTAGATTTTATGTTGCTTTCATTTGATTGAAAGAAGATTTGAATGTAAATTGTACTTATATTATATCATTTCCTTTTTATAAAAAAAGACAATGCGGTGTGGTATTTTAAGATTGGTGTTAGTTATACATTTGGCCGAACCTTAAAGTTTGGAAACTGCATTAACATATTGACGAACGAATTTATTATGACCAATATAGGTTGCACTTGTGTAAAATAGTCAATGCAATAGGAGCAAACAAAATATTTATTAATAAATAAAGTACAACTATGTATCACCCCAAAAGAGACCCTTTGGCTTTATGTTTTTGCGTAGGATCCCCAATTAACTAATCCCAAACTAAGAGTGATTTGTTAAACAGCTATATTTACAAAATGATGCTCCAGTGAAATTTTTACATGGATTTTTAAGAAATATATATAATAACTATAGAATACCCCAATGTCATATTTTAAAAAGGGTCCGAGTCACATCATATTAAAGGATATCCATCATGATATAATCATTAATTTTTTTATTTTGCCTACGTTGAATAAAGACTTTCTATACTACACACATTGCATAACTTCTATACTTATGTTGGCATTGAATAGTCTGTAAATCACCGCATTCTTAGCTTAGCAATAACAAAATGCAAAGCGCAGCATGAAATAATCTCTAAGATATAGATATATTTTTATAGATATGTAAAGTATTTAGATTTTGGTAAGATATGAGTGGTATAATAGACACTTTCCTTGACTTACAAACTGTTATAGGTTATGTAAACAGAGATGGAGCTATTATTATCTTTCATTGCGTATTGGTGTTGATATGTCTGTCAGAGCTGTATCATTGATAACACCATCATAAATATCAAACATACAAATTAACGCAAAATACTAAATAGGTAGCCAAGAAATCAGTTGAAAATTTTGAAATAAATTGACCTGTCTTGTGGTTTTTATGAGATATAAAACTGTATGAATATGTGCCATTTATAAATGCCACCGTTCATGTCTAATTGATCTTTACACTAAATCTGTCTACATCTTGAAGAATTTCTCAATAGATGCACTTTGTATTTTCAATTAAAATGATGTGAAATATGTTGAAAGTTATAAATATTAAAAAAGATTCAAGACACTGGGTGAATGGAACAATTAGGGGCCCACAACTAGCACAGGTGTCGACCAAATGGACAGTGATGTCATTATATTCTTTATTTATTAACTTGTGGGAGTGACTAGGTTTTGCTGTTTGATGCAAATGTATAAAAAAAAAAGAGTATTCGAACGAAATATCAGTCATAACAATCGTTAGATTATTGTTCTATAAAACCATACTTTTAATGTAAATAAAACCAACGGATATATGGTATCCATCCATGGCACAAAATCAGTACACGAACAGCTAATAAACAACACACACACACAAAAAGCGAAGGAAGAGCGCTTTTATTGCGGTACTTCGTCTTAAAGTCACAGTGAGGCCTTCAATACGAAGCATGAAAAATCTCACCTCACTGCAACTTCCTTGACTTTAGTGTTTTTTGCCCTCTTTGTACGCTTTTTTCCTTCACAACAGACTAAATGCAGTATTACTTTTTTTTTACTCTTAGTTAAAAAAACCAACATCGACTCTGTAACTGATGTAAAGCCTGTTTTTTTTTAATTTGCAACTTTTAATTACACTTCAAATGCATTTAATTGAACTGCTTTAAATTAAAATTAGGTTTATTCATGATAGAACACAGTCATTAAAACGGTAAATATAGAATACCGATCAACCTAAATTTAACGTATCAATTAACAGATGCATGGATTGTGTATATATTTTAGGTTCATTAAAACGAATTGAAAAAATGTTGTATACAAATAGCTTGTACCTTTCTCTGAAAATAGAAAGTGTTTATAAATTTTATAATTATTTAATTTTCATTTTACTTTGGAATTCTGGTGTTAATTTGCCACGTGCGAAATCTGCACTTCTTTGTGATTATAATGCAAATTACATTTGAATTTTGAGCATAGCATCACGCACACAGTTTTTTAATTAGTTAACTTATATATAATAAACATTCATTTATATGCTCAGCTTACATGCAACATGCAACTTTACTGGCATACGATTGTTGGGTTACGCATATAACTTATTTTCTTAACTTAATACTATACTGTAAGGAAGTCGGTTATGACTATAGTTAACTAGAGGATCTAAAGAGCCTGTGTCGCTCACCTTTGTCTATGTGCATATTAAACAAAGGACACAAATGGATTCATGACAAAATTGTATTTTGGTGATGGTGATGTGTTTGAATTTCTTACTTTACTGAACGTTCTTGCTTCTTACAATTATATCTGTAATGAACTTTGCCCATTAGTAATATAGAAAATTATTTGGTAAAAATTTACATAAATTTACCAAATTAATGAAAATTGTTAAAAATTGACTATAAAGGGCAATAACTCCTTAAGGGGTCAATTGACCATTAAGGTCATGTTGACTTATTTGTAAATCTAACTTTGCTGAACATTATTGCTGTTTACAGTTTATCATTAGCTATAATAATATTCAAGATAATAACCAAAAACAGCAAAATTTCCTCAAAATTACTAATTCAGGGGCAGCAACCCAGCTCTTGACCTGATAAACATTTTAACTCCCTGTCAGATTTCCTCTAAATGCTTTGGTTTTTGAGTTATAAGCCAAAAACTGCATTTTACCCCTATGTTCTATTTTTAGCCGTGGCGGCCATCTTGGTTGGTTGGCCGGGTCACGCCACACATTTTTTAAACTAGATACCCCAATGATGATTGTGGCCATGTTTGGTTCAATTTGGCCCAGTATTTTCAGAGGAGAATATTTTTGTAAAAGCTAACGACGACGGACGACGACGACGACGGACGACGCCGGACGCCAAGTGATGAGAAAAGCTCACTTGGCCCTTTGGACAAGGTGAGCTAAAAATGAATACTAGTATTTAAATTTTTTTTTTTAAACATTCATAAATTCTTTATTGCACTCTTTGCTGTTTTAACAAATTACTTAATGTACAGCATTCCATCAAGTATCCCTGTTACATACAATTATAACTGATATCCAGGGAGAATATACAGTAAAACTTATCTTATTTTATACATAGCCTTTTAATACATTTCTAGTATTTTTTTTTTATCATTTGTAGTAATAACGACATGGCTATGTTGTAATAACGACTTATTCCCGGCATAGTAAATACTTCATTACAGATATCATGGATAATCTACGGAATTCTATTTCCACAAGGAACAACCATAGAACTTAGGAAAACGCGCATGAAGTTCCCCGGTGCAATGGGTGGCAACGTCCGAATATATGGGTTAGCAACACCCAGGTGCTATGGATTTTGTAACGACGTGCGTTATCCAATCAAAATTCTGGAAATATACTCAGCCGGGAACATCTTGTATTACTCCTACCTGATATCTGGTATTGTGTTGACCGAAATATTATTAGATTTGAATGAACTCAACAAGTAACAATTGTATTTAAAATTTCTATGAATCCAGATTTTTTTGTTTACTTTTACAGCTACAACAAATGACTTACTTTTGAATTTAGCTCTGAAAAATTGTAAACTTATTGCATCATGTATAATGTGAGCCATGTAACAGTCTTATACAGAATTGTACACGGGGTCTGTTATCTATTTCTACGTGTTTTTTTTTCTCTCTTTCAAATCTTCATTATTGAATTAAACATCTATTTCTTTATTACAGGACAACCACCATAAATGGATGCAATATATTTTTATACCTTATTCATGGTAATGTCAATTTCATCCACCCTACAATTTGGTTCTTTTCCTGCCATACAAACAGACTTGGAAAGATTTAAAAAGCTTGCAGCTATAAAAGTGAGAATACTAAATAAGATAGGACTAAACGACCGACCATTCGTCGGGAAACCTATAGCATCAGGACATGTGACTGGAAAATTATTCGGTCGTCGTCCTATTAAAAAAGATGTAAATCATGTGAATAAACCTAGAGGCGAATACTATGCTGAAATACAGGAAGTCGTTAGCCATTCACAGATCCCAGGTAAATAAAGAGAGACGAATGATACCAATTGTAAAGAGACATTCAAATTCATAATTCGAAAACAAATTGAGTGACAATGCCATGACAAAAAAAAGCACGAAACACACACTAACACACAAAAGTCTTATTAACACGAACTAAACCTATCACCGGGGTTTATCTCATGTGCTCCGGAAGGGTAAACAGATCCTGCTTCACAATTAGCATCCGTAGTGTTACTACTCAAGTAAATCGACGAGATGTGTCAATATCCCAGTAAATAGTTTTTTCAAAACATGTTATCAGACCATTTAAGTTGATAGACACTAAGGGTATCACACACACATACATCTATCATCTTGGAATATTAAAAAATAATCATTGCAGTTGACAAACACATTTCAAAGAAGTCTTTATAATTCCGAAACGTCAATGATGCACACACCAAAAATTAAATTTATAGAAACGGACAGAAACATTCCATCCAATGATAACGAATTTATCACTTAACTATTGTATATTTTTAAAATACTTTTAATGTTTGATTATTTCTACAGAAAACCTGAGTGACGCTAACGTTGTACTGTTCAAGGTTGTGCAAGACAATCAAGGTCGTCAGCTAGAAGTGACTAGTGCTGACCTTCTGGTTAAAATCAAATATAAACGGAAGAAGAAAGGAAGCAATGGAAGACGTAAAAGATTGAAAGTCAGAACTATATTTTTAAAGCTATCGACTTTAGACACGGAGGGGAAACCTAGTACAGTCGTAGCTTCCGTTACAACCAGAATAAAGAGAACAAAATGGCTGAAAGTGGCCGTACCATCAAAGGTTATAGAAAACGCAATGAAAAGAGACGATCAAAATTTATACTTACATTTAAATTGTGTTGGTTGTGATCATAGAGCTCAACTTATTTTAATCAATGGTGGCAGGAATAAAAAGAAAAGAAAAAATCGCAGGAAATCTAAAAAGACGAGGGATAAAATGAGAGACCTTAAAATCAAACGACCTCGGCGAAAGCGGAGATTAAATCGTACAAGACCTTTTCTTATTTTACATACTAAAGTGAAAACTTATATTCGATCAAAGAGAGAGACATCAATATGTGCAAATAACTCTGCATGTTGCATGGACAATTTATTAGTTGATTTCAAAACTATCGGGTGGTCCGACTGGATTATTGCACCGAAATCGTTTGAAACGGGCGTGTGTGAAGGCACATGCACAACTAACAATACATGTTCCGAAACAAAAAGTACACATTTAAGGATAGTATATTATGATAATAATGGCAATATAATATTTACATCTCTCCCTAATATGATTGTAACTGAATGTGGCTGTATAAGTGGAAAATGAGGCGTTGAGAGTGCTAAAATCTTTTATTCTTTTATTGTTTATGAAATATAGAAGGTTTTAGGTATTATAGATAGATTATTCCACAGAATTACACTTGTTTTTGGCAACAAAGCAAACACCATTCCAAAGAATGCAAATTAAAATAAATCTGATAACATTTTGATTAGTATTGTTATGTTTTGTTAAAGTGGCCCAATCAATTGTCCGAAATCTGAATGAATAGAGTCAACAGTAGTATACCGGTGTTAAAAAATCATAAATCGACCAAGAGAAAACAAATCCGGAAAGCAAACTAAAATCGTGGAAAACACATAAACTGTAAGATGAAAAAAAAAACCAACCAGGAACACTGATCAAATTGCAACAAGAACAAACGCAAACATACATAGAACGAAATATTTGATAACAACTGCCATATTCCTGACTTGGTACAGAACATTTGAAGAATAAAAATGGTGAGTTGAACCTGGTTTATGGCTAGCCAAACCTCACGGTTATATGACAATGTTCACTACGTGAGAGATATACAGCACAAACACACGCAAGAACACTCATCAAAGAGAAACGCAAACATTATTTTCACAATACCAGTCCAAACAATTTTCATGACCATCATGCATTATGGTTTTGAAATACAATTTTATAATTATTTGGACTACAAACGATAAGACATTACACATAATCTAACATAAACCAAAACAGAGAAAAAATTCGAAAATACACGATTGTCAGATGTACAAAATACCGAGACACGCCTTACAGCAGTGCAAATTTACACTCGGTATAACAGTCATATTCGGGAATAGTTCACGTTCGGTACTTAACAGACAGACGAAAAAGATTTTAAACCAGAGTTTTAGACGTAGTAAAAATGTCATTAGCTAGTTAACACGACACAGACACATCGTATAGATCAACCGATTCGTGATGGTGTCCATAAAATTTAGAGTGTCATTTCTAATCTTTCCTCCTCATAACTCTGTAAGAGCAGTTTCTGCGCAAGGAGCACACTCCTGTATATGAAGTCAGTATAGTGTGTACATGCACGAAAAAACGTATCAATTTAGATATGGTAACACCATACAACAGAGCAGAGAGTAATCTATGTTACTGCTGAGAAATTTTTCGAAACTTGCAAATATTAATTGATTTCCGAAACTGACTATATAAATATAAGAAGGCGCAAGGCGTGGTATGATTGTTCACAATTTCATGTATTAATATATGTCACCGTTCGGCCTTCAACAATGATAAAAATACATGCTGCACTGCATAGTAAGCTATATAATTTTCCGAAATGACAATTGAAACGAGAAAAATAACGACCTTATGTATATACAAAACAATAATGAAAAACAAATATGTTAAACAGCAACAAACGACCAACACTGAATTAGTGGCTCCTGGTTTGGTAAAAGCACATACAGAATATGGCGGGGTTAAACATGTTTGCTGGTGCCAAACCCTTAACCCTAATTCGGTACAGTGGTGTAGTAGTACAACATAAGAACAAACTATACTAATCAGTAGAAAAGGGTTTGACTCACCAGATCGATAAAAAGCAACAAGCACAAACACTAGCACAATAAATACAAAGAAGTAGTACTCGTAGTTACTGAACGCTAGGTCAAAGCCAATAACAACCATTAACAAATCATTTATCTTAATACAGACTAAAATATTAATCAGTACTCATCCAATATCCCAAGGATTTAGTATAAAGACGTCATTTTTTGTCAGATTTTCGGAATCCTCTGGTGTTATCCATTTGAATGCCTTGAAAAAAATTGCCCGGTAACCCCCATTTTTCTTTTTATAAATCTTTCACATGTATAATGATAAGCCATTTGTAAAAGTTTTATAAAATTTTAATTACTTTTTAACAGTTTTGGAGAACTTCAACTTGACAAGGGTAAAACTATGAAAAGTCAAGAGAAAATATTTTCCGCCAAAATTTCAATGGCTAATATCTCGAAAACAAGCACGGTGACCTATATATTTGTTTTTGCTCTTTGGATTCCTTTATTAATCCCCTATCTATATAAACTAGTTTTTTTAAAAGTTGATTACTTTGAAACTGAGAAGCGAACTCCTTTAAATTTTAGAACCGTCAATGTGCATATGTGTATAAGAATAATACTCAGTTTCGTTGATTGTTTCTTTGATCGTGTAAACTTTAATATCAATCTTAGATGCACTGACTTAAAACATGTGATTAAATATAGACCATGAGGTGTAAAACATGTCATGACTACTTTTCCACCGATTTACAAGTGACAAGTCTTCCCTTTACAAGTTTGTTTTGCTATCACAACTTT
Source organism: Mytilus edulis (assembly GCF_963676685.1). Classification (NCBI taxonomy): domain Eukaryota; kingdom Metazoa; phylum Mollusca; class Bivalvia; order Mytilida; family Mytilidae; genus Mytilus; species Mytilus edulis. Next base: position 98,302,458 of record NC_092345.1, on the reverse strand, counting down.
TTATTTCGCACCAGTATCATAAATCCTAACTACCATTGAACTGCATTTGTGCTTGCCTATAAAGAAGTTAATGATAACTACAATTTCTTTTTGTCCATATTTTTATCGACATAGTCAGACATTCAGAAGATATGAATCTACTGCGTTCGAGAAACATTCGACAGAAAAAAGTTTGAAAATTAAAATGTTGAGTTTTCAAAACACTTTTTATTTAACCAAAACATGTTATTTTGACACAACCTCGGTACCAAAATAAACCAAGGTAAGCGTAAAAAGTCGATGATCTTCAGTCAACAAATAAAATATTCCATGAAAATTTTACCTCTTAAAAATGTCAAAGTTGACTTGAAGAACCTGAATTCAATTCAATATTTTGAATCTGATCAATAAAATGAACTAAATGGATTTGAACTTAATTGAATATTCAAGACAGACACAATGTCACAAGACTTTAGTAGATACATAAAACAGACATTGTGGAATAATACTTGAGTGAATCGATAAAACAAAAATATGGGCACAAGACTTAAAAAGATCGATAAAACAGACATAATAGCATTATACTTGAGAAGATTGATAAAACAGACAAAATGACACCCGACTTGAGTAGATCGATAAAACAGACATTATGGTATCATCCATGTGTAGATCGATAACACAGACATAATTGAATCAGACTTGAGTATATCGATAAAATAGACATTATGGCATCATCCATAAGTAGATCGATAAAACAGATATAATGACATCATCCATGCGTAGATCGATAAAACAGACATAATGGCATCAGACTTGAGTAGATCAATAAAACAGACATAATGACATTAGACTTTTGTAGATCGATAAAACAGACAAAATGACATCAGACACGAGAAGATCGATAAAAAAGACATAATGACATCAGACATGAGTAAATCGATAAACAGATAAAATGGCATCAGACTTGTGTAGACTGATAACACAGACAAAATGACATTAGACATGAGAAGATCGATAAAACAGACATAATGACATCATCCATGAGTAGATCGATAAACAGATATAATGGCATCATACTTGAGTAGATCGAAAAAACAGACATGATGGCATCAGACTTGAATAAATCGATAAAAAAGTCTTTATGGCATCATCCATGAGTAGATCGATAAAACAGGCAAAATGGCATCAGTATATCGATAAAACAGACATGATGGCATCAGACTTGAGTAGATCAATTAAAACAGACAAAATGACATCAGACATTAAAAGATCGATAAAACAGGCATAATGGCATCAGACTTGAGTAGATCGATTAAACAGACATAATGACATCATTCATGAGTAGATCGATAAAACAGACATAATGACATCATCCATGTGTAGATCGATAAAACAGACAAAATGAAATCATCAATGCGTAAATCGATTAAACAAACAAAATGACATCATCCATGTGTAAATCGATAAAGCAGACAAAATGACATCATCCATGCGTAGATCGATAAAACAGACACAATGGCATCATCTATGAGTAGATCGATAAACAGACATAATGGTATCAGACTTGAGTAGATCGATTAAAACAGACAAAATGACATCAGACATTAGAAGATCGATAAAACAGGCATAATGGCATCAGACTTGAGTAGATCGATAAAACAGACATAATGACATCATCCATGAGAATATCGATAAAACAGACATAATGGCATTAGACTGGTGTGGATCGAAAAAACAGACAAAATGACATCAGACATGAGAAGATCGATAAAACAGACATAATGACATCACCCATGAGTAGATCGATAAACAGATATAATGGCATCATACTTGAGTAGATCGAAAAAACAGACATGATGGCATCAGACTTGAATAAATCGATAAAACAGTCATTATGGCATCATCCATGTGTAGATCGATAACACAGACATAATTGAATCAGACTTGAGTATATCGATAAAATAGACATTATGGCATCATCCATGAGTAGATCGATAAAACAGACAAAATGACATGATCCATGCGTAGATCGATAAAACAGACATAATGGCATCAGACTTGAGTAGATCAATACAACAGACATAATGACAGTAGACTTGTGAAGATCGATAAAACAGACAAAATGACATCAGACTTGAGAAGATCGATAAAACAGACATAATGACATCACCCATGAGTAGATCGATAAACAGATATAATGGCATCATACTTGAGTAGATCGAAAAAACAGACATGATGGCATCAGACTTGAATAAATCGATAAAACAGTTATTATGGCATCATCCATGTGTAGATCGATAACACAGACATAATTGAATCAGACTTGAGTATATCGATAAAATAGACATTATGGCATCATCCATGAGTAGATCGATAAAACAGACAAAATGACATGATCCATGCGTAGATCGATAAAACAGACATAATGGCATCAGACTTGAGTAGATCAATACAACAGACATAATGACAGTAGACTTGTGAAGATCGATAAAACAGACAAAATGACATCAGACATGAGAAGATCGATAAAACAGACATAATGACATCAGACATTAGAAGATCGATAAAACAGGCATAATGGCATCAGGCTTGAGTAGATCAATAAAACAGACATAATGGCATTAGACTTGTGTAGATCGATAAAACAGACAAAATGACATCAGACATGAGAAGATCGATAAAACAGACATAATGACATCAGACATGAGTAAATCGATAAACAGATAAAATGGCATCAGACTTGTGTAGACTGATAACACAGACAAAATGACATTAGACATTAGAAGATCGATAAAACAGACATAATGACATCATCCATGAGTAGATCGATAAACAGATATAATGGCATCATACTTGAGTAGATCGAAAAAACAGACATGATGGCATCAGACTTGAAAAAATCGATTAAAAAGTCTTTATGGCATCATCCATGTGTAGATCGATAAAACAGACATAATGATATCATCCATGAGTAGATCGATAAAACAAACATAATGGCATCAAACTTGAGTAGATCGATAAAACAGACATAATGGCATCATCCATGAGTAGATCGATAAAACAGACATAATGGCATCCGACTTGAGTACATCGATAAAAACAGACAAAATGACATCAGACATTAGAAGATCGAGAAAACAGGCATAATGGCATCATACTTGAATATATCGATAAGACAGACATAATTGCATCATATTGAGTAGATCATCAAAAACAGACATAATGGCATCATACTTGAATAGATCGATAAAACAGTCATTATTTATAGCATCATTCATGAGAAGATCGATAAAACAGATATAAATGCATTATGTATGTGTAAATCGATAAAACAGACATAATGGCACAAGACTTGAGTAGATCGATAAAACAGACATAATGGCATCCGACTTGAGTACATCGATAAAAACAGACAAAATGACATCAGACATTAGAAGATCGAGAAAACAGGCATTATGGCATCATACTTGAGTATATCGATAAGACAGACATAATTGCATCATATTGAGTTGATCATCAAAAACAGACATAATGGCATCATACTTGAGTAAATCGATAAAACAGTCATTATTTATAGCATCATCCATGAGTAGATCGATAAAACAGACATAAATGCATCATTTATGAGTAAATCGATAAAACAGACATAATGGCACAAGACTTGAGTATATCAATAAAATAGACACTATGGCATCATCCCTGAGTAGATCGATAAAACAGTCATTATGGCATTATCCATGTGTATATCGATAAAACAGATATAATGGCATCATACTTAAGTAGATCAATAAAACAGATATGATGGCATCAGACTTGAATAGATCGATAAAACGAACAGTCATTATGGCATCATCCATGTGTAGATCGATAAAACAGACATAATTGAATCAGACTTAAGTAGATCGATAAAATAGACATTATGGCATCATCCATGAGTAGATCGATAAAACAGACATAATGACATCATCCATGCGTAGATCGATAAAACAGACATAATGGCATCAGACTTGAGTAGATCGATTAAAACTGACAAAATGACATCAGACATTTGAAGATCGATAAAACAGGCATAATGGCATCAGACTTGAGTAGATCGATAAAACAGACATAATGGCATCAGACTTGTGTAGATCGATAAAACAGACAAAATGACATCAGACATGAGAAGATCGATAAAACAGACATAATGACATCATCCATGAGTAGATCGATAAGACAGATATAATGGCATCATATTTGAGTAGATAGAAAAAACAGACATGATGGCATCAGACTCGAATAAATCGATAAAACAGTCATTATGGCATCATCCATGTGTAGATCGATAAAACAGACATAATGATATCATCCATGAGTAGATCGATAAAACAGACATGATGGCATCAGACTTTAGTAGATCGATAAAACAGACATAATGGCATCATCCATGAGTAGATCGATAAAACAGACATAATGATATCCGACTTGAATACATCGATAAAAACAGACAAAATGACATCAGACATTAGAAGATCGAGAAAACAGGCATAATGGCATCATACTTGAGTATATCGATAAGACAGACATAATTGCATCATATTGAGTAGATCATCAAAAACAGACATAATGGCATCATACTTGAATAGATCGATAAAACAGTCATTATTTATAGCATCATTCATGAGAAGATCGATAAAACAGATATAAATGCATTATGTATGTGGAAATCGATAAAACAGACATAATGGCACAAGACTTGAGTAGATCGATAAAATAGACACTATGGCATCATCCTTGAGTAGATCGATAAAACAGTCATTATGGCATTATCCATGTGTACATCGATAAAACAGATATAATGACATTATACTTGAGTAGATCGATCAAATAGAAATAATGGCATCAAACTTGAGTAAATCGATAAAACAGACAAAATGACATCAGACATTAGAAGATCGATAAAACAGACATAATGGCATCATACTTGAGTATATCGATGCGATAGATATAATTGCATCGTATTTGAGAAGATCAATAAAACAGACATAATGGAATCATACTTAAGTAGATCGATGAAACAGACATAATGGAATCAGACTTGAATATATCGATAAAACAGACATAATGGCATCAAACTTGAGTAGATCGATAAAACAGACATAATGGAATCAGACTTGAACATATCGATAAAACATACATGATGGCATCAGACTTGTGAAGATCGATAAAAAAGATACTGAAATGTGTCTCAATTCATCGTAAAACTCTCCCCATTTAACGTTTTTACGTTTTATTTTTATGTTGGTATTACGTCATTTCTAAAATCTTTTTCACCCGTTTGCTCAACATCTGTTTGAAATGACGATGCATACTCTTTTGTCGCGTGTTGATGGAAGTTACTTGACAGATTCGTCTGATTCAGAAAACCGTATCCCGGAACTGGCCTTATAGGTAGATATATAAGTCTTTTTGAAGCAGAGGAAAACGCAATGCACGTGGTTAAAAAATCGATCGTTGACAAGTAGCTGGCAAACTTTATCATTTACAGAGTGTAGGTTCACATGTTTGCAAAGGAACAATCAGTCATCAATACAAAATTATCTAAAATACAAAACATGAAAATATTAAATAAATGATAAACAACGATTTGAACATACTGCTATTGTACGGCAGATTTAAGATAGTTTTTAAGTTATTTTCGGTCTTGGCGTATTTTTCTTTGGATGTATATTGGGATTTGGCGTTGGGTTGCTGTTTCATTAACGTATACCTCACTTATAGTGTTGATAATAAATCTGTAGTGGCTTTAAAATCATACCGTTCCCTTTTATTTAGATACTTTAAAATAGCTTAAAAAGTTGTGAAAAGGTGCAATGAAAATAAATTAATTTCTGTCGTTATCCAAAATACCCTCGTTTTCCCGTTGCAGTCTAAATTTCTCATACCTTCACCTTCGGAATGCCTCTATTAAAGGACATACCTACTGCATTTACTGTTAATTAATTTGTTTTTCTATTCCTGAACTTGCATGAAATAATTGCCACTGGACGTTAATCAACCAGCAATCAATCAATCTTACTCAACGAGTTGAAACGACTACAAGAAGTATATGCACTTTAAGAGTTATCCAAATACCAGTATAATAAAAGTGAAAATTTCTGTTTACTGTTGGAATATGTTAGTATGTTAAAATATATCATAGAAATAAAAAATATTGGTGACAATTTGTATCTTAAAGGAAAGCAACCAAACTACATGTAAACTAATTAATAATAAACTCATCATAGAAACAAGGATTGAAATTTTGTATTTGCAGTAGCGTGTTTCGTTTACCAAAGATCAAATATAGTTTCTGAATTTATTATACTCATCACGCGAGTTAATGTTTCAGAATATTAATCTGATTGGAAAGCAACTTATTTAAGATTTCAAGTAAAATTGAACATAAAATAATTATCAAACACCGAGTTATGGTAATTATGTCCAAATTTGTATCTTTCGGAAACCAATCCTACCTATACGATAACTATTTCCTATATCTAAAACAATCAACCTTTTAATGGACTATACTGTGCTTTTCTATAATCTAATTGAAATACAACAAATTCTCTTTCAACAATTTCTTCACACCGAAAACAAGAGTCTGCTAGGAAAATATGTAGGAGACATTTTTAGTTAAAACAACGTAATGACAAAGACCGATTTTGTTTGCTGCCTAACAAACTGTTATAATACACAGCACACCCTTTTGGTGTATTGTACCTCAGAATCCTAGGTTGTTGTACCAATAGATTTCAAAACACTTGTACGAGCAAAAACAGGTAATGTTTCTTATTTTCTGACTTCAAAGATAAAAGAATGAATACCAACTGTTAGATTGTTTATAACTGCTTGCATAATTTGACATACATCAAAGGGTAGAATGATACATACAATCAATGCTGATAGAAAACTGCATTCCGTTTTCTGTCAATGGCATGCCAACCATTCATTCATGTAAGAACGACATATTTAGGTATTTTTTTGTCTTACATTTCATTCAAACATGTATTTACACATGCTCCTTTTTTCCAACTGATACGGTGCTATAATGCTTCCAGCACATTGACAGGTAACGCTGTTGCAGTGATAACTGATACGGTGCTATAATGTTTCCAGCACATTGACAGGTAACGCTGTTGCAGTGATGAATATGGTTTGTTTTCTATCATTTAATGGACGCTTCTCAGTTTTCTGAAGATAAGAGTCCGTAATAGATACGAACTGTTATTTTTTCAACATTTTTTTTAATAAAAAGAAGGTCACATAACATAACCGCGACAAAAAGAATTATATGTATTTACCGACAATCTCCACATACACTTTAAAAGAATGATCACCGCCAGTCATGAGAAGTCGTATTTATCGGCAGTCACCTTCACAGGGAGTCACTATGTACACTATACCAGGATGATCAACGCGTGTCATTAGGGGTGTATTTACCGGGAGTCACCATGTACACTATACCAGGATGATCAACGCTTGTCATTAGGGGGTGTATTCACCGGCAGTCACCATGTACACTATACCAGGATGATCAACGTTTGTCATTAGGGGGTGTATTCATCGGGAGTCACCATGTACACTATACCAGGATGATCAACGCTTGTCATTAGGGGGTGTATTCACCGGGAGTCACCATGTACACTATACCAGGATGATCAACGCTTGTCATTAGGGGTGTATTTACCGGGAGTCACCATGTACACTATATCAGGATGATCAACGCTTGTCATTAGGGGGTGTATTCACCGGGAGTCACCATGTACACTATACCAGGATGATCAACGCTTGTCATTAAGGGATGTATTCACCGGCAGTCACCATGTACACTATACCAGGATGATCAACGCGTGTCATTAGGGGTGTATTCACCGGGAGTCACCATGTACACTATACCAGGATGATCAACGCTTGTCATTAGGGGGTGTATTTACCGGGAGTCACCATGTACACTATACCAGGATGATCAACGCTTGTCATTAGGGGGTGTATTCACTGGCAGTCACCATGTACACTATACCAGGATGATCAACGCTTGTCATTAGGGGGTGTATTCATCGGGAGTCACCATGTACACTTTACCAGGACGATCAACGCTTGTCATTAGGGGTTGTATTCACCGGGAGTCACCATGTACAATATACCAGGATGATCAACGCTTTCCATTAGGGGTGTATTTACCGGGAGTCACCATGTACACTATACCAAGATGATCAACGCTTGTCATTAGGGGGTGTATTCACCGGGAGTCACCATGTACACTATACCAGGATGATCAACGCTTGTCATTAAGGGTGTATTTACCGGGAGTCACCGTGTACACTATACCAGGATGATCAACGCTTGTCATTAGGGGGTGTATTCACCGGGAGTCACCATGTACACTATACCAGGATGATCAACGCTTGTCATTAGGGGGTGTATTTACCGGGAGTCACCATGTACACTATACCAGTATAATCAACGCTTGTCATTAGGGGGTGTATTCATCGGGAGTCACCATGTACACTATACCAGGATGATCAACGCTTGTCATTAGGGGGTGTATTCACCGGGAGTCACCACTTACACTATACCAGGATGATCAACGCTTGTCATTAGGGGTGTATTTACCGGGAGTCACCATGTACACTATACCAGGATGATCAACGCTTGTCATTAGGGGGTGTATTCACCGGGAGTCACCATGTACACTATACCAGGATGATCAACGCTTGTCATTAATGGATGTATTCACCGGGAGTCACCATGTACACTATACCATGATGATCAACGCTTGTCATTAAGGAATGTATTCACCGGCAGTCACCATGTACACTATACCAGGATGATCAACGCGTGTCATTAGGGGTATATTCACCGAGAGTCACCATGTACACTATACCAGGATGATCAACGCTTGTCATTAGGGGGTGTCTTTACCGGCAGTCACCATGTACACTATACCAGAATGATCAACGCTTGTCATTAGGGGTGTATTCACCGGCAGACACCATGTACACTATACCAGGATGATCAGCGCCAGTCATTCTGGGTCGTATTCACCGGCAGTCACCATGTACACTATACCAGGATGATCAACACTTGTCATTAAGGGATGTATTCACCGGCAGTCACCATGTACACTATACCAGGATGATCAACGCTTGTCATTAGTTGGTGTATTCGCCGGGAGTCACCATGTACACTATACCAGGATGATCAACGCTTGTCATTAGGGGTGTATTTACCGGGAGTCACCATGTACACTATATCAGGATGATCAACGCTTGTCATTAGGGGGTGTATTCATCGGGAGTCACCATGTACACGTTACCAGGATGATCAACGCTTGTCATTAGGGAGTGTATTCACCGGGAGTCACCATGTACACTATACCAGGATGATCAACGCTTGTCATTAGGGGTGTATTTACCGGGAGTCACCATGTACACTATATCAGGATGATCAACGCTTGTCATTAGGGGGTGTATTCACCGGGAGTCACCATGTACACTATACCAGGATGATCAACGCTTGTCATTAAGGGATGTATTCACCGGCAGTCACCATGTACACTATACCAGGATGATCAACGCGTGTCATTAGGGGTGAATTCACCGGGAGTCACCATGTACACTATACCAGGATGATCAACGCTTGTCATTAGGGGGTGTATTTACCGGGAGTCACCATGTACACTATACCAGGATGATCAACGCTTGTCATTAGGGGGTGTATTCACTGGCAGTCACCATGTACACTATACCAGGATGATCAACGCTTGTCATTAGGGGGTGTATTCATCGGGAGTCACCATGTACACTTCACCAGGATGATCAACGCTTGTCATTAGGGGGTGTATTCACCGGTAGTCACTATTTACACTATACCAGGATGATCAACGCTTGTCATTAGGGGTGTATTTACCGGGAGTCACCATGTACACTATACCAAGATGATCAACGCTTGTCATTAGGGGGTGTATTCACCGGGAGTCACCATGTACACTATACCAGGATGATCAACGCTTGTCATTAAGGGTGTATTTACCGGGAGTCACCATGTACACTATATCAGGATGATCAACGCTTGTCATTAGGGGGTGTATTCACCGGGAGTCACCACTTACACTATACCAGGATGATCAACGCTTGTCATTAGGGGATGTATTCACCGGGAGTCACCATGTACACTATACCAGGATGATCAACGCTTGTAATTAGGGGGTGTATTCACTGGGAGTAACCATGTACACTATACCAGGATGATCAGCGCCAGTCATTAGGGGGTGTATTCACCGGGAGTCACCATGTACACTTTACCAGGATGATCAACGCTTGTCATTAAGGGATGTGATCACCGGGAGTCACCATGTACACTATACCATGATGATCAACGCTTGTCATTAAGGAATGTATTCACCGGCAGTCACCATGTACACTATACTGGGATGATCAACGCGTGTCATTAGGGGTATATTCACCGGGAGTCACCATGTACACTATACCAGGATGATCAACGCTTGTCATTGGGGGGTGTCTTTACCGGGAGTCACCATGTACACTATACCAGGATGATCAACGCTTGTCATTAGGGGGTGTATTCACTGGCAGTCACCATGTACACTATACCAGGATGATCAACGCTTGTCATTAGGGGGTGTATTCATCGGGAGTCACCATGTACACTATACCAGGATGATCAACGCTTGTCATTAGGGGGTGTATTCACCGGGAGTCACCATGTACACTATACCAGGATGATCAACGCTTGTCATTAGGCGTGTATTTACCGGGAGTCACCATGTACACTATACCAAGATGATCAACGCTTGTCATTAGGGGGTGTATTCACCGGGAGTCACCATGTACACTATACCAGGATGATCAACGCTTGTCATTAAGGGTGAATTTACCGGGAGTCACCATGTACACTATACCAGGATGATCAACGCTTGTCATTAGGGGGTGTATTTACCGGGAGTCACCATGTACACTATACCAGGATGATCAACGCTTGTCATTAGGGGGTTTATTCACCGGCAGTCACCATGTACACTATACAAGGATGATTAGCGCCAGTCATTCTGGGTCGTATTCACCGACAGTCACCATGTTCACTATACCAGGATGATCAACGCTTTTATTTAAGGGGTGTCTTTACCGGCAGTCACCATGTACACTATACCAGAATGATCAACGCTTGTCATTAGGGGTGTATTCACCGGCAGACACCATGTACACTATACCAGGATGATCAGCGCCTGTCATTCTGGGTCGTATTCACCGGCAGTCACCATGTACACTATACCAGGATGATCAACGCTTGTCATTAAGGGATGTATTCACCGGCAGTCACCATGTACACTATACCAGGATGATCAGCGCCAGTCATTCTGGGTCGTATTCACCGGCAGTCACCATGTACACTATACCAAGATGATCAACGCTTGTCATTAAGGGATGTATTCACCGGCAGTCACCATGTACACTATACCAGGATGATCAACGCTTGTCATTAGGGGGTGTATTCACCGGGAGTCATCATGTACACTATACCAGGATGATCAACGCTTGTCATTAGGGGTGTATTCACCGGGAGTCACCATGTACACTATACCAGGATGATCAACGCTTGTCATTAAGGGATGTATTCACCGGCAGTCACCATGTACACTATACCAGGATGATCAACGCGTGTCATTAGGGGTGTATTCACCGGGAGTCACCATGTACACTATACCAGGATGATCAACGCTTGTCATTAGGGGGTGTATTTACCGGGAGCCACCCTGTACACTATACGAGGATGATCAACGCTTGTCATTAGGGGGTGTATTCATCGGGAGTGACCATGTACACTATACCAGGATGATCAAAGCTTGTCATTAGGGGGTGTATTCACCAGGAGTCACCACTTACACTATACCAGGATGATCAACGCTTGTCATTAGGGGTGTATTTACCGGGAGTCACCATGTACACTATACCAGGATGATCAACGCTTGTCATTAGGGGGTGTATTCACCGGGAGTCACCATGTACACTATACCAGGATGATCAACGCTTGTCATTAAGGGATGTATTCACCGGCAGTCACCATGCACACTATACCAGGATGATCAACGCTTGTCATTAGGGGATGTATTCACCGGGAGTCACCATGTACACTATACCAGGATGATCAACGCTTGTAATTAGGGGGTGTATTCACCGGGAGTAACCATGTACACTATACCAGGATGATCAGCGCCAGTCATCCAGGGTCGTATTCACCGGGAGTCACCATGTACACTTTACCAGGATGATCAACGCTTGTCATAAGGGGTGTATTCACCGGCAGTCACCATGTACACTATACCAGGATGATCAACGCTTGTCATTAGGGGGTGTATTCACCGGGAGTCACCATGTACACTATACCAGGATGACCAGCGCCAGTCATTCTGGGTCGTATTCACCGACAGTCACCATGTTCACTATACCAGGATGATCAACGCTTTTATTTAGGGGGTGTCTTTACCGGCAGTCAGCATGTACACTATACCAGAATGATCAACGCTTGTCATTAGGGGTGTATTCACCGGCAGACACCATGTACACTATACCAGGATGATCAGCGCCAGTCATTCTGGGTCGTATTCACCGGCAGTCACCATGTACACTATACCAGGATGATCAACGCTTGTCATTAAGGGATGTATTCACCGGCAGTCACCATGTACACTATACCAGGATGATCAACGCTTGTCATTAGTGGGTGTATTCACCGGGAGTCACCATGTACACTTTACCAGGATGATCAACGCTTGTCATTAGGGGGTGTATTTACCGGCAGTCACCATGTACACTATAACAGGATGATCAGCGCCAGTCATTCTGGTTCGTATTTACCCGGTAGACAAAATGTACACTGTAGTGGGATGATCAACGCTTGACATTAAAGCTATTGGTCGTATTTACCCGGTAGACACAACGTACACTGTAGTGGGATGATCAACGCTTGACATTAAAGCTAGGAGTCGTATTTACCCGGTAGACACCATGTACACTGTAGTGGGATGATCACCGCCAGTCATTCGGGTTCGTGGTTCCCGGCAGTCACCATGTACACTATAACGGGATGATCACCGCCTGTCACTCGGAGTCGTGGTTCCCGGCTGTCATCATGGATGATCACCGCCAGTCATTAGGGTTCGTGGTTCCCGGCAGTCAGCTTGCAGGGCCGTAACTAGCCTCTTATAATAGTGAGGCAAAATATATTCGCCGAGCGTAGCGAAGCGAAAAATTTTGGGCGAGGGGTCTGGGGGCCGCTTAAGGCCCCATAAGCTCTGAGAAAAATAACGCAAAATCGTGCATTCTGAGCGTTTCCCAGACTCTTTCTAGCATTGAAACGGCTTAATTAATTTTTAGATATTTTTTTCGACAATCAGGTCCCAAAGCAAAAACAACGATTCATTGTAATTTAAGACTTTTAAGTATTACAGACATTAAAAGACCGATATGTACGATAAAGCAAAAATCGTAATTCTCATAATTATTAATACCGTATCTGTCTGTCTGTCTGTTCTTGTCTTGTATTGTGATTAGACTTTGGTGATTTTTTTATGACTAGATTTAAGTATAGTGACATTGCAGTATTATACTTTAAGTACTAGTACTGCTCAAGTCCACACTAGGGACCATCTTCACCTTGTTTTACGATCTTTTACGGTATTAATGATTCTTTAAACGTATTGTTGAAGACCATCCGGCAACTATCAAGATTAAGAGCAGGAACACAAACTTTGACCATTGATCATTTGTATTTTTTCTATGCATTGACTTTGTGTGCGATTATGTCCCCATACTCCTTTATTATCTGTTAAAGGGTATCAACACGACTTAATGCAAGTTTAACCTTTCAATGTAAAAGGTCATATATGGCAATACCTTGGTTTTTTTTCTTCAAATTATTTGATACCGGGAAATATGTGACCTTACTTTAATTCAAACCATGTCAGCTATCTTGTTTTATTTACAATAAAACAAACTGTTTTGTATTCTTTGATATCAATTTCAATTATCCATGCAGAAAGGACATTTTTTTTTGTGTCCACTGAGTAGCATCGCATGTTCTTAAATTTATTTCTCGCACAATTCTGGACATCGGGAGACATGTAAGATTGCAAAACCACGTTCACAAATGAAAATCAACAATCAGACTATAGTCATAAAGTAGGACAATAAATGAACAAAAGACAAACCCCGAACACAGAAGTACAAACAATAGATCATCAATTCTGAAAACTAAAAGGAAAATAGAAACATGGATTACAAAAAACATCCAGGGGATACACCAGAGAGTGAAGAGAACTTGCTTCTTGCAAGACACTTTCCGTGAAAACAATTTGACATGAAAACAACCTTTGTTTCATTTTTTTTTTTGAAATTTTTTACATGAGGCATTTGCCTCATATGCCTCAATGTAGTTACGGCCCTGTCTTGTACACTGTGGTGGGATGATAAACGGTTGTCACTAGGGGTTGTGGTTCATGGCAGTCACCATGTACACTGTAAAGATGTTTGCTTCTTTATTCTTATAAATGAGTTACCATAAGGTATTTACCAATCAAATGTGCGGTAATCATCGAATGCGATGTTTTAACTGATATGAATGAAGGTTATCTTGTATTTGCAGCATCTCTATGACATGTACTAAATGAAATCTATTCATAGATATCCTTCACTACTAAAAAAAAGTGTCAAAGTTTTTATTTAGATTTTTTACTTCCATTATTTAGTAGGTGTTGATGGTTTCTCTTCGAATCGTTATTTTTTATTGTGCCTTTGATATCTTCTGTCTCTTTTTTACATGTAGACTAGTCAGTCAATCATCTTAATACAGTCTGTAAAATTACAAAACATCAAACTCGAATGAATAGATTTTCAGTAAAACCAAGCGTAATTGTTTCAAACATACACCCACCTATAATTGATTTCATATGTGCAATATAAGTAAGGATGGTTTGTTCTGAATAATAACACATATACTTAACTTCAAACATATCTTTATCTGTAAATGTCCGTCTATTTACTGCTAATTTGGAGAATATCAACAAGTGCCCGGGCAGGTATGAACAGTTAAACAGTCCTGACGTGGAAAAGACATACTTCTGACTTTTAACAGACATAATTCTAACGGGGTAAAGATACATAACTGACTTGATACAGACATCGTCTTTACTTGGTACAGACATACTTCTTACTTGGCAGAGGCACAGTCCTGACTTGCTAAATATAATGTAAAGTCTGGTATTGGCACAGACATGGTCCCGCCTTGGTACATACATAGTCCTGACTTGGCACATGAAAATCTTGACTTGGTACAAAAATAGTCCGGACTCAGTACGGACACATTCGACATAGTCCTGACTTGGTACAGACAAAAAATATATAGTGATTATCTACGTTAAGCACCTATTAAAATTGTTGAAACCCGATACATCATACTTACATTCAAAAGAAGATGTAATATGACAAGAAACCAAATGCCACAGAAATTAACAACTATAGGTCACTGTACAGGCTTCAACAATGAGCAAAGCCAATGCTGCATAGTCAGCTAAAAAGAGGCCCCTAAATCAAAAATGTAAAACAATTCAAACTAGAAAGTGAACGGCCCAGTAAATGTACAACAAAATAACAATTGAACGAATAAAAACTATGTAAAACAGCAACAAACTATAACTTTTGAATTACAGGAGTCGGTTTCACAAAACAAGAGGCTCTCAAGAGCCTGAATCGCTCACCTTAATTTTTTTGGTTAAATCTCTCATCAATGATTATTTTGGCTTTTCAATTTTTCAATTTATTTAAATGTTCTTTGAATCGTCCTATTTTCTTCAAAAGCAAAAAAAAAAATCATTTTCTCCTATGTTCTATTTTAGCCATAGGAGCTATGTTTCTTGACATACAAGAAAATAAAATATAAAATTTATACTAGATACTCTGAAACTCATTTAGCCTAAGTTTGGCTGAAATTGATACAGCAGTTTCAAAGGAGAAGATTTTTTAAAGTAAGTCAACATGATGAACAAATTGTGAAAAAAAGTCTTTAAAGGGCAATTACTCCTTAATGGGTCAGTTGACAATTTTGGTCAAATTGACTTATTTGTAGATCTTACTTTGCTTAACATTTTTGCTATTAACAGTTTATCTGTATCTATAATAATATTCAAGATAATAACCAAAAACTGCAAAATTTCTTCAAAATCATCAATTCAGGAGCATTATACCTGAAAAACCAGTTACCCAATTCGGCTGAAAATTTCAGGACAGGTAGACCGTGACCTAATAATTACTTTAACTTCAGTCTTATTTGCTCTAAATGCTGGAGTTTTTGAGATATAAGCCAAAAACTGCATTTTACCCTGTGTTCTATTTTTAGCCATGACGGCCATGTTTTTAGACGAAATAGAAAATAAAACAAAAACTTTATTGTATACACCCTACTGATCATTCAGTTGAAGTTTGGTTGAATTTGGTTGAGTAGTTTTAGAGGGGAAGATTTTTTAAAGTTAGCAAATATGATGAACAAATTGTGAAAAATTGTCATTAAAGGACAATAACCCCTTAAGGGGTCAATTGACAATTCTGGTCATATTAACTTATTTGTATATCGTACTTTGCTGATCATTTTTGCTGTTTACAGTTTATTTTTATCTATTATAATATTCAAGATAATGACCAAAAACTGCAAAATTTCCTTAAAATTGCCAATTAAGTGGCAGCTACCCAATGGGTTGTTTGATTCACATGAAAATTTCAGGGCTGATAGATCTTGACCTAATGAACAGTTTGACCTCTATCAGATTTGCTGTAAATGCTTTCGTTTTTGAGATATAAGCCAAAAACTGCATTTGACCCTGATGTTCTATTTTTAGCAATGGCGACCATGTTTGTTGATAGATCAAAACTTCGGATACAATTTATAAACTAAATACCTCAAGGAACATTCAGTTAAAGTTTGGAAGTATTTGGCGTAGTAGTTTCAAAGGAGAAGATTCTTGAAATAGTTTACGACGACGGACGCCAAGTGATGGCATAAGCTCACTTGGCCCTTCGGGCCAGGTGAGCTAAAAACTTACCACTAAGATTGATCGTAAGTCATGAACAATTCCGTATACTTAAGATCAGGCTCCTAGCACGGGAAAGGCACATGCATACAGAATATGTCGAGATTAAACATGTAAGCGGGATTCTTACCTTTATCCTAACCTGGGACAGTAGTGTAACAGTACAACATTAAAATGAACTATAAAATCAGTTGAAAACTCATTAGATGGATACAAAAAGAAATACATCTAAGAAAACACCGCGTGGACGTTACCGTGAACTTTTACATCCCAACAACAAAAGACACTAAGTACAGATCTGAGAGTACCCGCAGCTACTGACAGCTAGTTCAAAGCCAATAACAACTCATCAAAAAATCCTGCATTTAAGACTAAATTATCAATCAGCACGAGATACCGGATTTAACGTCACGATTCTGACCAGACGTTGCTGCGTTCTTGTACATCCCGCACAGCCAAACGGGTTTTATGTCTAGATCTATAATTAAGAGTTAATTATATGAGTTGATAAGGTTTGTTACAATATAGGTATATGGTTTTATAAAACAGTTGATTAATACGAAATGGTACGACATGATACATTCACAGTCGGAAACCAGGTTGAAATAGAATAAAAGAATCGAAGCTCTTAGTTAGAGAAGGCGATAAATGTTTACTGTATTGTTTACTATAGTGACCAAATTTTTAAAAGTTAATAGAAACAAACAAAATTGCAGGTTTCTTCTCAATTATGAGGTGTTTTATTTTAAAAACACCATTTGCATAAGTTTTCAATTTATCTAGTACATAGTTAAGCAGAACAATTAGATATCAAGTCGACGACATGGGTATCTTTCAAGTTGGATGAAGAAAATGCATAACCTCCGATTTTTATGAAAAAATTACCACGGACGGAAAACATATCAATCTATTAGTTTAGTAATTTTCGTGTCTGCCCTTCCATTATGTGACTGAAGACACTGAAGAAAAAAAACAAAAAAATGGGTAACAAAAAGAGAAAATCGAATGCACCTTTTTATGTTAGGGCGTGTTTGAGTTGAGTATTTTGTCTTGATATCGTACAAAGTAAGAATATTTCATACATCGTCTCGCTTCAGATTCTATCATTTTTATATATTAAAGCTACAGGTTGACTTTATAACACAAAAGAATCACAGTACTAAAAGATGAACTATATGGGTCAAGTGAAATACCTATCTAATGAGTCACAAAAACAGAGAAGGTGTGTTCGAATAGCTATTTTTTTACTGAAAGTACTTGACGACAGTCTTTCAGGTTGGATGATGAAAATGCATATCTTCGAAAAATTCTAATTTTTTGTGTGTGATTTCTAGGGTTTATAGTCTTCATACACTAAAAAAATCTAGTCTGCCCTTCCACGAAATATTTAATTAGAATTTTTTTAAATGTTTATGAATTTTCGAAAATTCCACCTGACAACCGATCAGACAATAGTTTTAGGTTGAATCAATGCAGACAAGATTATTAACTGATGCTCATTAGCTAGTTGATACATTTGTCACTAACATATAAGGATCGTAATGGTGCAATGTGGATAAATTTATCGGTTTCCAAGAGCAATATTGGTAGCGCGTCATCCCTACAATGGCTTCCATTTCTACGATTGTGAAAATGAACTGGCGTAATGAGGAGATAATTTTGACGAAGTAGACTCCTGACTGTTCAGGTCTGTGGGTAACAGTTGATTCATTCGTTTTGTTCAGACTGATAATTTTCATTTGGACAAAATCTCCGGTTGAAATATTAGCATTATCAATCAGTACACATTGAATATCCAATGGATAAACAGTCAGAGAAAAACATGACCTTGTGCGACTATTTATATTCTCTAAACGTAAACACGTGGACATGATTCCAAACCAGTAAAACATATATGTTTAGAAAATCAGAAAAGTATGAAGACTGATCAGCACATAGCCTGTTTGAAACGTTTTTAACAAACTGAATATCTAAGCCCTCTGAATCGTAATGCTAATATTTCAACCGGAGATCCGGTGTCTCGTGTTAAGAAAGTTCCACGCTCACTACACGTTTAGAACCTTGCAATAACTCATTGATGGTGGCCTGTTGTAAAGTTTAAATATCTGCCCCTGTCCAATATACCTGTTTTTCAAGAGGCAGAACAGATTTCTCATACCTTCATCCTGAACGGCCTCCATTACAGAGTCTATACCTATTAAATTTATTGTTAAATTGTTCTCCTAAACATACATTTCGGGGCCTATCATAGCTAACTATGCGTACGGTTACCTATAGCTGTTAATTTCTGTGTCATTTTGGTCTCTTGTGGAGAATTGTCTCATTGGCAATCATTCCCATCTTTTTGTTATAAAATAATTGACACCGGACGTTAAGCAACCATTAACCAATCAAGCATACATTACGTGAATCTATATATCTAATTCGTTTATCCTTTTTGAACAATCAAATATGTTTCACCTAGAACTAAACTATAAGTTAACAACCGTTCTAGACTCAGTTTGTTAAAAGTTAAATGATTTTAGACTATCAAATTGTAACAGTAAAACAAATTATCTTTGATTGATGTCAAATACAACTTACAATCATCAGCAAAGATTAAATGTTTGAACTGTAAACATCATAAATAAAAGAAATCAATTAAGCAATATGCAAAATGTGACTGTCAGTAGAAGATAAATTTATAAAAACTGTTTATTCTAAGGAATGTGGATGAAGCAGATAAGATGTCTGTCTAAAGAATGATGAAGTTAAGATAGTAATAATATTCTGACAAGATAAGTCGATTATTATCCAAACAAATAAATTTCAATATATCTTCAAGTTCTTTGTGAATTATTATGTAAAATAAACAACACTTATCGTGTTTGAAATCCGTTTCTGAAAGAAAAAATCGTCCACAACATCGCACAATACCTTTCTAAACAAACCTTCTACAACAACGCGCAAAACATTTCTGAAAAAAAACCGTCCACAGCGACGCACAAAACCTTTCTGAATAAACCGTCTACAGCAACGCACAAATCCTGTCTGAACAAATCTGAAACAACAACGCAGCAAAACATAATGATCACTGTATAAGTATTGGGTCGTCTCACAAAGCATTCTATCATATATTTGAAATCTGCTTTTCGTTAATTTTTATGGATGAAGTACTGAGAGCGATTTATTCTGTTTTTATTTTATTCCTAATTTGAGTTTTGACTATATCAGTGCTTTGGTGTGGATGTTATTGTCATCTTATGTTTGGAATATTGTACTGTTATGTTGTCCTGTGCTTTGTGTGTAACTATATTTTCTTCAAATTTCCATTGAAAATCACTTTTAGTTGATATAGGTAAGGAGTTGTTGTGTGTCTAGACAAGAGAAAAGAGACAAAACATGATGCCTTCCATTTGTTGTTAGGTTCAGTAAGTGTTGTACTAACATACATTATATAAACTGGACAAGTACATGCAATAGATGTACTTCTTTGTTCTTCGATTTCTGGATTATTGAAAGAAATAATGTTCGTCAGACACATCTGAAAACTGATGAATACGTGCTTAGACGATTTCTTTAATTTCTTATTGAAAGATAAGATACCATTAACCTGTATATTAATGTCATTGGGCGTATTCGATGAGGTAAATAAATGTTGGCACCATCAACTTTCACCTGCTACCATTTAAACTCTTTATTTATGATACATTTATAAATATCATTCACTTGATCCATTAACCCACAATTACCGATATAATCATCTTGTTGTAATTATGTAACTTTGACCTACTAACACATCTGCTGTTATATTCCAGTTACGAAATGAGAGATGTTTGAATTCTATTCCATAAAGAAAACTTGTAAATCGCCAATATAAGCCAGCAACTTAACACCATCAGCATTAAAATTCATCTAGAGGTCAACATACTGCCTTGACCAATAGACACAAGTGTCTTGAAGGTTGATCAACACGAACACTTGAGTACTTTGGAAGGGTAAGCATTTCCTGCGCCACTACTGACACCCACCATGTTACTCTGGTTAAACAAATGGGTTTGTGTATAACTATTATCGAACCCACATACCAAATATAGTTATCATATTAATCATAATAAGTGAACAATTCACATTACAAAATCTTTCAAAGCAGTCGCTGAACCATGAAAGTGAGATCAAGGACAATGGGCTTATAACAGACATAAACTTCTTAATCTGCAACAAGAACCAAAGTACCCATGTGATCTATCTTCTGGAATTTAAAGCAAATAGTTTTAACATCGCAGCCGCTGTATAGCTATTTAGTAATCCCTACATGTCTTTCGTATCGCAGGCGATACAAAAACCGTTATAACTACTGTGTCATACCTTATTTTATAATTTTTTTTCATTTGGTTAGACAATTATAACTTGTGTACATATAAACTGCATTTAAATGGAAGTTAATTTGAATTAATATAACGGGACTGATTGTTAATTGATATAATTAAATGGTTAATTGTTATATGTTATACACAGTTTCGAATTTCAATGATGTCTTGATTAGCGATAATGACACTGAACACCTAAACTTCATATATTTAAACGTGTACATTTAAACTTATTGTATAATGTTCGGATTTCAAAGTAATCGTGCAGTTGGTACATAAAAGTATCAGCAATGTTCAGTTATATCAAAATTGAAATAGTATGTACCTATTGGAGAGCTAGGTTCATGCTAGATTTTTAAATGTGCTCGTTAAATTTAGTGATCCAAGTCTACCACATACATGTAATATTGGAGGACATACAATTTTCTTTATCCTGGATTCATTGCCTCTTTTTCTTTAATACGCGGGTTAGTATTATATTTCTTTTTCAGTTTTATTAAATATAGCAGAATACTTTAGAGGCACCATAATAAAAGTTAAAAAAAAACCATGTTACAATGCATGTGAGGTTAAAGTCAGTATAAACTGCAACATGGGACGATATGTGTTACAGAAATTATTTGTTTTTCACTTTGTTTTACATATCTGGCTTGCAAGGCTATGATCTGCAAAATACATAATTGTACAATACTGTTTACAGTTCCATTAACAATTTACGTAGAGCTTGGTGATCATTGTGAAAATTTACAAGAACATATATCCAAATATAAATCTTGAAATGATTTTGCTAATTTATGTAAATTTAAATTTTCAATGCATTCTAACGGTAACATTTTGTTGTTAAATGTTCTTATTCTCAATGTAGTTAATCATTTGCAGTAGAGAACATGGGAGGAGTGCAGTAGAGAACATGGCAGGAGTGCAGTAGAGAACATGGCAGGAGTGCACGACGACGATGAGAAGAAATACAATGAAATGCTGAAACCAATCACATACAAATCAGATGACAATAGGTGTTTATATATATATATATATATCTATTTATGGGGTCCTTTAATTGTTTTTCAAAATCATTAAAGGGAGAATTGAGATGAAATAGTATCATCAGGATAAGCTAAAGGCATGATAGTCTATATATAATGACATTAAAATTCAACAAAAGTAAAACTAATAGACGTCTAGAGGTATAGATAGATCTTCATAGTAATGTGATAAAGTTGGGGTTGTGGTTCAATACGTTGATGAGACAGCAACATAACTACACAAATAACAACAAGACATCTAGAGGTCAACTTACAATCTTCAATAACAGACCGATGTCTATAATACAATATGTTCTAAATAGACTTTAAACTTTACAGGAAATGTCAAAGAACTAACACTATCTCAAAAATCATAGACGAGTAACGAAAAATAATAGACGAGTAACGAAAAATAATAAGATTTGACAACCACAAACGGGTTCCTTGCGTTAAACAGGCACATGCATACAGTGGCGGATCCAGAACTTATCATAAAGGGGGGGGGGGGGGGAGCTGACTGACCTAAAACAAGGGGGGGGGGCGTTCCAGTCATGCTTCAGTGATTCCCTATATAATTAACCAAATCTTTCCCACGAAAGGGGGGCCCGGGCCCCCAAGCCCCTCCCCACCCCTGATCCGCCTATGGCATATGTGACGAGGTTTAACTGTAAACGTTCTATAACTTGGTCTATTCATAAATTAATAAATTCTTCGCCATTATCAGGTATGGTGATTGTTTCTAAACTTGTATGATCCAATAAACTATTGATTTATTTGAAAAAAGAGATGAACGGTATAAGTTAATGAGAAGCAACCCAACGTTAAAATTTAAAGACATCTAGAGGTTAAATTAAGTCTTCATCACTAGACATATATTTATACAATTTGTAAAGCTAAAAACCAACACATGTCCTATAAATGTTCTGATTAAACAGAAGCAACCAAGATCTGCCAAAAAAACCTAGTTCTCCACAAATTTGAAGTTGTACCTGTTCAAGAAAAGGAGCGTGTATCAATATTAAAACCCGACACAAATACGGTACTTGTTTCAAAACATCTCGACAATTTATGATAGTTACGGTAAATTCGGTTCTGTATAATTCTTGCATCTCTGTATCTCTTTATAACAGGAAATACAAGTACAGACACGAAGACTTAATATGGCGATCTAAATACAGAGCTATTAAAGGGCGAATACACAGGTACTGTAGTGATCTAAATACAGAGCTATTAAAGGGAGAATACACAGGTACTGTGGCGATCTAAATACAGAGCTATGAAAGGGCGAATACACAGGTACTGTAGTGATCTAAATACAGAGCTATTAAAGGGCGAATACACAGGTACTGTAGTGATCTAAATACAGAGCTATTAAAGGGAGAATACACAGGTACTGTGGCGATCTAAATACAGAGCTATTAAAGGGCGAATACACCGGTACTGTAGTGATCTTAATACAGAGCTATTAAAGGGCGAATACACAGGTACTGTAGTGATCTAAATACAGAGCTATTAAAGGGCAAATACACAGGAACTGTAGTGATCTAAATACAGAGCTATTAAAGGGCGAATACACAGGTACTATGGCGATCTAAATACAGAGCAATTAAAGGGCGAACACACAGGTACTGTAGTGATCTAAATACAGAGCTATTAAAGGGCGAATACACAGGTACTGTAGTGATCTAAATACAGAGCTATTAAAGGGCGAATACACAGGTACTGTAGTGATCTAAATACAGAGCTATTAAAGGGCGAATACACAGGTACTGTAGTGATCTAAATACAGAGCTATTAAAGGGCGAATACACAGGTACTGTAGCGATCTAAATACAGAGCTATTAAAGGGCGAATACACAGGTACTGTAGCGATCTAAATACAGAGCTATTAAAGGGCGAATACACAGGTACTGTAGCGATCTAAATACAGAGCTATTAAAGGGCGAATACACAGGTACTGTAGCGATCTAAATACAGAGCTATTAAAGGGCGAATACACAGGTACTGTAGCGATCTAAATACAGAGCTATTAAAGGGCGAATACACAGGTACTGTAGCGATCTAAATACAGAGCTATTAAAGGGCGAATACACAGGTACTGTAGTGATCTAAATACAGAGCTATTAAAGGGCGAATACACAGGTACTGTGGCGATCTAAATACAGAGCTATTAAAGGGCGAATACACAGGTACTGTAGTGATCTAAATACAGAGCTATTAAAGGGCGAATACACAGGTACTGTAGTGATGTCATTTCTGGAAATTAAAAAAAACCCACATCAAATTAGATTATTGGCAATGCATGTTGTATGCACAAACACTAATAACTTCAAAATGATAAAACAGCAACATCAGATGCAATATCTCATTCAACATGTTCTTTAAATGATAAAATTACAACATTATTTTTTTTATTGTAGTCTTAAAAGACTTCATTTGCTGTACGATAAAGACGAAGAAGATGGAAAAGAAAAGGTGATAGATAAACCAAAGGACAGCCATGACGAGCCCAATAAGGTGACGTTACGTGACTATCCCATCAGTATGTTGGAAGATATTGGAATGTTTTCAGTATTCTCCGATGACACATCGACAAAAGGCCCATCATTAAAACTATCCAGGGACCCTGCACGTATGTTCAGGTAATCTTAAACCTCTTAGCAGAGCTCACAAACTATCCAGGGACCCTGCACGTATGTTCAGGTAATCTTTAACCTCTTAGCAGAGCTCACAAACTATCCAGGGACCCTGCACGTATGTTCAGGTAATCTTAAACCTCTTAGCAGAGCTCACAAACTATCCAGGGACCCTGCACGTATGTTCAGGTAATCTTAAACCTCTTAGCAGAGCTCACAAACTATCCAGGGACCCTGCACGTATGTTCAGGTAATCTTAAACCTCTTAGCAGAGCTCACAAACTATCCAGGGACCCTGCACGTATGTTCAGGTAATCTTAAACCTCTTAGCAGAGCTCACAAACTATCCAGGGACCCTGCACGTATGTTCAGGTAATCTTAAACCTCTTAGCAGAGCTCACAAACTATCCAGGGACCCTGCACGTATGTTCAGGTAATCTTAAACCTCTTAGCAGAGCTCACAAACTATCCAGGGACCCTGCACGTATGTTCAGGTAATCTTAAACCTCTTAGCAGAGCTCACAAACTATCCAGGGACCCTGCACGTATGTTTAGGTAATCTTAAACCTCTTAGCAGAGCTCACAAACTATCCAGGGACCCTGCACGTATGTTTAGGTAATCTTAAACCTCTTAGCAGAGCTCACAAACTATCCAGGGACCCTGCACGTATGTTCAGGTAATCTTAAACCTCTTAGCAGGGCTCACAAACTATCCAGGGACCCTGCACGTATGTTCAGGTAATCTTAAACCTCTTAGCAGAGCTCACAAACTATCCAGGGACCCTGCACGTATGTTCAGGTAATCTTAAACCTCTTACAAGAGTTCACAAACTCACACATCCTCATTTGTATCTATATTGTTTTCATTTTTTTTTTCTGTGAGAGACATAAATGTTCATTTGGAAAAGATAATTAGTCAATGACTTGCTCACAGCAATTTGGTGTCCCAATCGCAGATGATAAGTAAACAGTAAAATCACAAAAAAAAACTGAACTCCGAGGAAATATTCAAAAAGGAAAGTCCCTAATCATATTTCAAAATTAAAAGTCCAATCACATCAAACGAATGTATAACAACTGCCATATTTCTGACTTGGTGCAGGATGCATCTTCTTATGTAGAAAATGGTGGATTGAACCTGGTTTTAAAGCTAGCTAAACATCTTACTTGTATGACAGTCGCATCAAATTCCATTATAATGACATTGATGTATGAACAAAACAAACAGACATAATTTTTTTTTATAAAAATAGGGGAACAGCAGTAAACAGTGTGTTGTAATTTTAATCTTAAGGAAACAAACAAATATGAAACAAAAAAGCACAAAATACCACATAGACAACGCATATTAGCAATATTAAAGGCAAGAATACACAAATTTACAGTAGTACAATAACACAATGACGGGATGTATAAGTACAGAGCCACGTCATATATTGATATTGTGAATGAGCAAACGGGTGAACGTTCAAACACAAATACAAGGACGAACGACCATAATATATATTGCTAATCTAGCTTTACTGATTTAACAATAGTATTCAAAATAGCAAAACTTATGTCTTCAGTGCAAACAGAAGTCAGCGCTAAATATAATAAAAAACTTTTTAAACTTCAAAATAAATGAAAGTGACATTTATTATAAACCACAAAAAGTATTTAGGGACTAGAATCTTAATTATACTTCAAACCCATCACCCGTTGAAGCAAGCTAAGCTTGCGCCTCAAAGCAATTACAATATGTCTCTTAATCTGTCAGCTTATCGATAACACTAACACAGCAAACAATTGCTTCAAAAATATATCTTATTATGTATTAGAAAAAGAGAACACTATATACGTTACAAAAACTTATGTGTATGGACATTTTGTCTCTTTGAGCAAATAATATAGGTACGCTTTAAGCTAAAGACGACAAAAGAGGTCTCCTCCTCGAATACCACCTCCCCGAAAAAAAACCCGACAACAAACTGACATCTGAGTTTTGGAGTTTTTACCAGCAATCTTATTTTGAACTTACAATTGTTATATCTTGACGATTTAAATTAAATTGTATTTAATTTATTAGAGGTCAACTACATCAGACAGAACTAAAGTCGAATCAAGCATACGGAGGATTTGATGTACCGAAGTCCCTAGCCCATTATGGCAAGTTCAAGGGGTATGTCCAACTCAAACATATTTACATAAAAATGAATTGACCGGGTACTTTCAAAACTAGATTTTCATTCAATTTGTTGAATGTGTTGTGACATTGTTTCTTTTGGTCTGTCGTTTTTTTTCATTTGAAATAGCGCAGGATATACAATATAAAGCTAAAATTAGAGTATGAAATTATGATAAAAATAATCTACATAGATCTAGTCGTTAAATTTAAGAAAGGCCTATATCATATTTGTTTTACGGGAATCATGGATAGAACCACTTATCAATAGAAAATGTATGGTAGATAATGAACACGTTAGGTACCATTCATGTTATAATCATAAATTTTAAAAACAAATTATTTTGAATAGCAGGTTCTTTATATGTATTATATAATATAAGTTAACTGCTGAATAAATTGTAAGTGCAATATGTAGTGCAGATAGTTCATTCTAACGGATATGTAGCATCCATTGGCAGTTAACACAGGTTAAAATTCATTTCTTGTGCAACTCATTTAAGAATATTGTTAAACATAAAACCTCCAACACTGAGTGTTTATATCAGTCTTAATCCATCGACATTTATTTACTGGTAAATATAATTGATTGATTGATTGGTGCTGTTTTATCGCCACTTCCAAAATTGATGTCTATATCGTTACGGTCAGACTTTATTGGTGGAAAAAGTCTGGGTGCCAGCGTAAAACAACGGACCTTCGACAGGACACTGAAAAGCCTGGTCAACTGAGATTAGTTTCAAACGCACTTGTCGAACTTACAAACGCACTTGTCGAACTTACAAACTCAAGAGCTGACAGAATAGTGATAACTCAATACATATACCTCTCGGCCCTGATCATACCTCTCGGCCCTGATCATGAGCTACCGAATTTACAAACTCAAGAGCTGACAGAATAGTGATAACTCAATACATATACCTCTCGGCCCTGATCATGAGCTACCGAACTTACCAACTCAAGAGTCTACAGAATAGTGATAACTCAATACATATACCTCTCGGCCCTGATCATGAGATACTTGAAGTAAATGCAAGCATGGAAGTATTAAATTTGCAATATAATAAACATATGAGTCAGTATAACAAACATCAGAAAAAAACATCTTTAAAATAATGGATATGTCTGATCTTCAGTAAAATACCAGAGGTCAGAGCAACAGTCGATGGCGCATTGAGAGACTATGGTAATGATCGAGTCAAAATGTGGAATCTAAACATCAGGAATGATGAACGATATGCTCATTTTAATCAAATGAGATCGCAAAGGTATATATTGTAAAAGGTACATTTTTATGTATAAGAACGCCAGGCTCGTGTTGTATAAGACACAAATCAAATCAGATTCAAATTATTTTCTATCAGAGCTATGCTTTAATTTTTTTTTTGTAATAACTGAACAATTCCACTTTTTGGTTGCGTGGAATGTATATAAAAAAAACCCGCTTCACATTAAGATCAACCATTGAAGTATTATCTTATTTTCGTGCATCAAGAGAGGTCGTGTAAAAAGCAAAAAAAAACTGAACTCCGAGGAAAATTCAAAACGGAAAGTCCCTAATCAAATGGCAGAATCAAAAGCTCAAACACATCAAACGAATTGATTACAACTGCCATATTCCTGATTTGGCACAGGCATTTTCCTATGTAGAAAATGGTGGATTGGACCGGGTTTTATAGCTAGCTAAATCTCTCACTTGTATGACAATCGCATCAGATTCCATTATATTGACAACGATGCGTGAACAAAACAAACAGACATAATAGGTACAAATTTCCATTAAACAGCAGTCAACATTGTGTTATAATTTTAATAGCTCCAAAAAACAAACAAATATGTAACAAAGAAGCACAAAATAGCATATAGACCAAGCATATTAGCAAATTAGATTTGATCTTAGACAAGGCATATTTGTGGAATTTATTTTTTTACGTTGCCATTAAGACTGAATTCAATTATGTTTGGTTGCATTCAATAAATATTGACGAGCTCAATGTGTCGATTGAAATTTGAAAGACCTCCTTTGTCACCGACATAACAACACTCGATAGTAATATATCTATCTTTTGTAAATTTGGACAAGTGCATTATGTCTCACCTGTTGCTCATCGATGGTATCGAGTACGCGCAACTGTTCGTGGAATTGCTGCGCTGTTTTGAATTAATTTAAATGTTAGAGTGCGTGAAAAAGGCTACCATTTCAGTACGACTGGGATAATAAAAATGACAGTCGTTTGTGATCAGAAAAGGCGTCGACAGTATCAGGAAATCTTAACTTTTTTGAATTTTGGATCCTCAATGCTCTTCAACTTTGTACTTGTTTAGCATTATAACTATTTTGAAACGAGCGTTACTGATGAGTCTTATATAGACGAAACTAGCGTCATTGATGAGTCTTATATAGACGAAACGCACGTCTGGCGTACTAAATTATAATCCTGGTACCTTTGATAACTTTTAACTTACGATGTATAGTCTTCAACTCTTTCTGCTACTATATTCTCAATGTCGCAGGAAGTTATAACGAGAAGCTTACCGCATCTTTCCTTTTGCTGTTATTATGTGATTTTCTATTTGATGATTCACTTATATTCATATTTTAGTTAACACAATCTCGTATAATTTTTTAGAAATCGATAAATAGATTGAAAAATAAATCTGTGTTGTTTAAAGTGCATTATTAACTTATAGATAATTACATGACATTATAGTTAACCATTCATCTGTCATTAATTTTGTAGTGGTCTAAAACGGAAGAGAATACAGTTTCAAACAAAGGAGAAAGGTACTCAGAGTTCTACGAAGGCGGAGATGTATGTTTATTTGCTATATATAATAGTCAACAAAAGAAACGATACACGACTTTTTTTTTCAAATTAAAGATAAAGTTTTCCTTTTCTAGGACCAATATTGAAGGTAGTAATATTTAATTACCATGGAAATATAAATCCGTTTATTATATACTTAGTAGTAAATACAGATAAATTGTATGTGTAATACAATCATTGGCAAGCGTGCTGTATCAGCCACCCGTGATGATATCGATATCAGCACGGTTGCAAAAGCTTTATCACACCTTTAATCTGTATGACGTCACGTCATCGATTGCAGTCCCTGTTGCAAAGGCTTTCAAATCCCTAATCTGTATGACGTCATGTCAAACCTATAATCTGTATGACTTCATGTTACATAAAAAACATCTACTTGAGGTATATGTATATAATAAAGTGTATATGATATGGCTTTTTCAATATCACACACCATATCAACCCTCAACCAATATAATCCCTCGAGCAAAACTCTTGGGATTTTATTGGTGTCTCGGGTTGATACGGATGCGATATTGAAAAAGCCATATGATATTCTCTATTTATTTATTTTTATTTTGTTGCTTTCATGACGTCATTTGGCTATTATTTTTTGTTTGTTGACCAAATTTACATAAAACGACAATTTTAAAACAAAAGTTCCAACTAATGATGTCAATCTCTCATTTAAGGATAAAGACAATGTTTGCCATCAATTCTTTTTTAAAAATCGTACAGTTTCTTTGTTTATTTGTAAAGCAAAGTTCGGCCCACAAGAAATCGTTAAAATGTAACCATTATCAAACCTTGATTTACCATTGACAGTATGTGTAAAGTGAAATTAAAAAAAAAACGTTAACAATCTTAAAACTAATCCGAAAGGTTCCAAATTTACAGTTTGTTGTTTTCATATTTAAAACATTGATTTGAGACGAAAACATTTTTTTTTCGCATTTTTTTGAGATTTTACCAAATATTTAGAAAAAAAACCCAATAGTTCAACCCATTAGTTACAATATGAACATAACTTGATTAGCATATTGAATATTTTTAAACAAATTTGAAAATTAATTTAGTAATTAGAAAATTGTGTGTCGATTTTGTGTCGAACTTTCCGCAAAAATAATTTGCACCCTATGATCGTTTACACGGAATTTAATTACTTTCCGACAGATTTTGATTTTCATTATCATATGTGCATACATTGCAAATAAAAGCTGTTTAAATAGTGTATCTCATTTTGTTTTAGTTTTAAGACTTTTTGATAAATTTTGTTCTAAAGTCGCGTGTCGTTTCTTTTGTTGACTAGTATAGTTTAATTACTACATTCAAAATAATGTTAAATTTTGAAAACAATATTTTCGCATATCACAAGATTGCAGCTGTATGTTAAACTCAAAAAATAAAGATATGAAGACATGATATGATTGCCTATGAGACAACTTTCCACCAGAGGCAAATGACATAGATGATAACAACTATAGGTTACTGTGCGTCCTTCAACAATGAGCTCAGAGTCAATTAAATTGCGAAAAACTCATCCTCTTTTCAAAATGCTTTTAACACTTGTTGCATCCGAAAGAGCATATACGATCCGAAATAGCATATACGATGTAATATTGATAAGTAAATGCCGGGAGCTGATGTTTAAGAGGCATGCATATAGACAAAATTCTAGGGACCGTTTAGTCTTCAACCAGATCCAGGGCAGAGTTCAAGTAGGGCACCAGGGTTGTGTTTGAAGTGCATTGCATTTCCGAATTAACATGGTTTTTTGTATCTTTTCCTTTTCCTTCCTCTTTCTCTCTCCTAGAGATTTTGAAAACATTTCGTCAGTATGATAGTAACACCCACGCATACATTCCCACCAAATGAGTTAAACACAGCAATTTTCTTTTTCTTATGTTAAATATTATCAGGTCTGTCTACTTACTATATGTTAAATATACAAATGTTAATCGTACTTGTGTTTCTTTGATATGTTTTAAAACCTTACAGAATATATCTAATCGCATCTAAGAATGACAACTACAATTCTGTTTATTTTATTTGGAGATCTAACAAATGTGTATTCCTACCGTAATTATATATATATTGATAAACGTATAGCGTCAGCGTGACATGTGACATGAAATAACCGTTACCATAAAGACTCGAAACCAAGTTTGGTAAACCGAACATATAAAATTTTTGAAACATAACACTATAACAGTCAATCAATTTGCATTAATTGTAAATGAAACATCTTCTTTACCTGCAAAAATCCTTTTCTCCAACGCTAGAACTATGTAAATATAACAGATGAAATTGATGCTTACAGATGATTGTCATATGAATGTACCGACCGTGCAAGGGCTGTATAGCCAGTCAAGGTCGTTAAAAACTTCCATTTGTTGTATATGAATGTGTTTATTTACAGAGAAGTACAAACAGTGCATCCTGTAGAACGACGTGATTCGTTCGATTTAACAATGGGCAAAGAGAGGTAATTTTGATTTACTTATTACATAAAATATGAGAAAAAGCTCGAAAAGCTATTTGGCGTTTTCGAAATCCAGAACAATAAGGTTTAAGTTTATGTCCTTGATAGAAATTTTACAGATATACCATAAGTTACAAAATATTATTAACTGAACTTTTAGTTGAATACTTATTCAATTTCTCATGTAATGTTGATATTTACCTGCTAGTATCACATACCATAATACTTTAGTATTTTTCAGATCTGAGGTATCAACAGAGGAGTTACAAAGGTAATAGTTTTTAAATCACTTTAAAGTATTTTCTAACCACGTCTTTTTTTTATTTTTTTATTTATTAACTAGAAACGAAAGTACTAGATAATTATGCTATTATTAAGCATAAATAATACATCTTGTGTGTGTTTAAACGCCACCTTTAAGCACCACATTTAGGCTACTTCGAGGCGGTCAGTTTTTATTGGTGGAGGAAGCCGAAGTGCCCGGAGAAAACCACCGACCTTCGATAGATAGGAAAACAGACAATCCTAGTCAATTAAGATTGGAGTCGACTGCACCCGCACGAGCGGGGTTCGAACTCATAACCTCAGTGTTGACTGGCTAGTGATTGCAGTAGTAACTACTTTGACCACTCGGCCACTGAGGCCCCTCATAAATACTACACAAATCCCTTTAATAATAACCGGTTTTCCAAGTCAGAGTTCTACTCCCTTTTGTATCTTTCGCTTCCCTTAAGCTTGTCACTTGTTGATTGGATGCTGATTCAACTCTTTTGGCTATATCTTGACGACCAGTTTTTATTGGTGGAGGCCGGAGTAGTAGGAGACGTTCAGCAGAAAAATGGACAATCTAAGTCAATTAAAATCAGTGTCAATCAAATAAAGGCCCTGGATAAAAGAGAGTTTGGTAGAAAAAATAATTCCTTTAGATTATTGTTTTTTTGGTGATACGAAGAACAAACAAAATGTAAACCATCTGTTTTTTACTGACACAGTAAACCAAAATTAGAACTGAAAGCTGGACTGGAAAAAGCTGACATCGCCGCTATAGATTTTTTGGATGGCTTTGATAGACTTGGGGAACAGGACTGTCAGAAAATGATCAACGAAATATACTTTAAACCTGATGAAGATATCATTTCATCTATATATGTATTACAATCTGACATCCCAAGTGTTCAGTTGATGAATATCATAACAGTGAGAATTCCGGTCAAAATCAGATTCGATTCAGAAAAATTGAAATTCTTTATAAGGATGAGGGTTGGACTGGTATGGCGGAGAATTGATGCTAGATTCGAGGAAACACCGGGAAACTCAATATTTGTAAGTCGGAAATTCAATGTTTTGTCTTAAGTTTTAGAAAAAATACTATTACTTGTGTTATTATGAAATCCTGTTTGTTCTTGAACTTGACATTTTAATATATACAAATTATGTTCACTCACTTACTATTAATATATATCGACATTTAGTCATGGATACTCAAAACAGACTCTATGGTAAATATATTAAGCCAGTTTTTTGCTTTGACTTTCACCTTTTAGTTGTATCCGATTTTATTTTCCAGTCGTTCGCCTGTTAAAATTTGATTGTTTTTCGCCATAATGTTATCCGTCTTTTTTCTATTATATATAAAAGGATTATGACTTTTTTTCTCGAGTTTAAATTTGCTTAGGGCTATTAATTTTGACTTCACCGATTTTACCTCGCCGAAAATGAATGTTTTATTTAGAAATTTTGTCTTCAGGAAGGTTATGTGGTATTCAAAACAGAAATTCGTGGAAATTTCTTTGCAACGTGCGATTTTATACAATTCACCTACAAAGTTGACAAGCATGGATACAAGTTTAAAAATGCCTTAATTCCTGACATACAAGTATCTGTGAAAGGAGGAGTTCTGGATGAACCGGAAGACGTTACATTTCAGGTAAAAATATTAAGTAAAACTGTTATTTTTAAATCAAAATTGGAATATATCTGTCTTAAAATAAAGAAATATGACATAATAAGAAAACAATGATGTTCCAGCTGCTCGCAAAATTCCATTTTACATGGAACAAGTTCTCCTTAGAAATGATATATTCAACTACATAATTCAGTGATTTTATATAAAATCATTGAAACGTCTTCGTTATACGGAAATCGTCTTGAAAAACCATCGTATTATCATTACAAACTCATATTTTGTCATGTTTGAAAATCACCAGATTTCATGTACCGATAGTTTATGAATTTGATAAATTCCTACAGCAAGACAACCGAATTAAAAAAAACCCAATTATTATTATTAGTAGTAACGAGAGGGAGCGAGAGTTGTTATACTATTTGATCAACCTTAATATAAAAAAAGAAGATGTGGTATGATTCCCAATGAGACAACTGTCCACAAGAGACCTGTGAAAATGACACAGACATTAACAACTACAGGTCAAGTTTGTTTGTCTATTCTATTTTTGCCAAAATGACTGTCTATCTTTCACCAACTCATATGGTTTTCTTTCTCCCTTAAACTGAATGGTCATCTGTTGGCTGTTTTACATTCTTTATTATTTGTTTATGAATTGTGACACACCAGTACATGGTACTATGTTATTTAGGTATATGCAAGAAAACAATGAAATCTTATGTTGTGTTTTGTTATATTAATTGGACTATATGTATTATAGGTGCGACTTATTGACAGGGAACGATTTTCAAAATATGACGACGTATGTTCAAGACTTATATACCCGATTACCTATATATCAGATGGTCTATGGATTCGACGAAATAAATTATTGTATTCTAAACGAATATCGCCGTTATTGATAACAATAATGAATGACATTTCATATGGGATAGACAGTGAGGTATACTTGATTCGTGAGAAGCAAGGAAGAATAAATATTATCGGTTGTAGAACAAGTACGGATAAGAAATTTATAGTGATGCTGGACCATACACACTCAACGTAAGTACATTGTCTCTATTATACTGGACAACTGTTAAAATGTTTATACTCGCTGCATTTTTTTAGTTGATTTTTTTTCGATTTTTTAGGTCTGAAATAGCGCACTTTTAATGAAAAACGCCCTTATAAGAATCGCGAATGATCGCCGCATATTTTTTCCTAGTCCGCTAAAAACTAGATGTATATGTATCATGGCTGTTAATTGGTTTCTTTTATAGGCCGATAAAACAAGATACTGGTGAAGTAAGTGGAATTTTACTGGAAGTCAACAAGCTTTCTCTCTGATTTCAGGTTCTGGTATGTGGTTACCAAAGAAATAAATAAATACAAGGCATATGAACCGATTTTAGAACGTGGATTTTCTGTTGCTTCATCACGAACTTGTGTTTGCAAAATTCTTACCTTTCACGAAAATAAAAAAGAGGAGTTTAACATTTGGGTATGCATAGTAGAACATCCAGATGTTGATAATACGGTCAGTAAATACCTTGGTCTAGCAGATGATAAACGATTGGAAATGTCGGACGATGGTGGGATTTCTCGTACTATCGATTTCGTTTCCCGCTCTTCAGTCGTAAATATTGACCTTGACGGTAATTTCAAACAAAGACATTACAAGGAACTCCCTACATTGCAATTTAGTGTCGGACATTCCTGCCGGGTGAAATTCAAAATAAAATGTCGAATTAAACCCTTACTTTGTGATGATAAGGAAAAGATAGCGGTTATTCGATTTTATATCGGAACAAAGACTATCCATGAAGTTATTATCGATACTGCAGCACCTATTCCAGATTTTGATGGTAAGTAGAAAATTTAAAAATAAAATGATCTAAAGTATAGACAAGTGGAATGACAATAGAAAAAATATCTCAAGAAAGCAGATCTAATAAAAAACAGACAATAACATGTCAAGAACAACAGATTTAAAGAAAAAAAAAGTCAACAAAATATTACTAAAAAATTGGTTAAGATTTTGCAACACTCACCCCACAACTAATCATGAAAACCCGGATGTTTTGAAAGAATTTGCAACTTCTGCTCTACAAGTGTGAGCCGTTATATTTCTAAATTGGCAGTAACAACTTATAGAAGCTATTTCTTAATATATGTGTAAAAAAGGAATAAGTCTTGGATGTTATTTGATTTAAGTTCATTTATGTGTTTTGGAATATAGTCGGTCGTCCATTTTCACTTAACTAGTATACACTTTTATTTCAGGACCTGCTGATGACCACCTCTGGGTGCGGAATTTTCTCGCTGTGTCAAAGACCCATTGGTGGCCTTCAGCTGTTGTCTGCTCTTTTGTCGGGTTGTTGTCTCTGACATATTCCCCATCTCCATTCTCAAATTTAAAGCATAACGAAGTTCGTAACTTTGTAAAACTTAAAAATGAACAACGAAGGACAGTTGGGAACATTACCACATATCAAAGAGGATTTTGTTTTCCCATTGCAAAGAATCATTTATATGTATCAATATTCCAACTGAGCCTGCATCTAGTGTTTATATTTCCCAGTTGACACAACATCACAAAAGGTTCCAATATTTTATCAAGAATTACCCTTTGTTTTGCACATGATACGCAATGGATTGACTTATCTTGAATTTAAGAATACATATGATTTTAAAAGGTTGCCTACGATTTATGACATGTTGACAAACTTGATAACTTTAACTTATTGAATCACTGTGATCACTTAAAACATATGATACATGTAAGGGAACATTTTAATTATAAGGTCAAAAAACATAACAGAGTTATTGTGGCCCTATTTATAACAATATGAAGGTTTACTTTTTACTTTTATTTACCTGATTTGCATTGTATATTTTTCAGTCGTACCCAAAATCGAAGCACCGGAATATACAAAAGGTATGAATTAAATCAAAAACACTCATACCGTTGCTGCTTAAAAAGACAATTTTGATAATATCTCTTTAAAAAAAGAAGAACAAAAATCATAAGTGGAATTCAAGTCAGCATCATCCCCCAAAAAGAAAAAGTGGGAATATAAAGTTATAAAAACAAAAGAAAAACATTGCATGGAAAAAAGATCGAGCAACGCAAAATAAAAAAAAAACAAGGATAAACTCCTGTGTGACAGTGATAAATTATATTCAGTGATAAGTAATGGAGCAAAAAAAAAAAAAAAAAAAAAAAAAACAATATATCGGCAAAAAAGAATGAAACACAATAGACATACAAGTCTACAATATACTATACAGAAAAACAACATCACGTACCAACCAAAAATCTGGGATGATGTTAGGTGCTCCAAAAGTATAAGCAGTACACCAAATAATTCTCGACGTTATTAAAAGTGAGATGAGCGTTGAGAAAAATAACACGCGGTCTACCTCTATGAACGCTTAAATGAAGACGTAAGAATATTCAAGTTGTGATATAGTTTTTATAACGACAAACAAAACCATGGCTATAATAAAATTTCGTAAAAACCAACACCAATGATATCTTTCACCTCTCTTATCTCTCTTACGAAAAAAAATATGTATGGACTTGTCTTCTCAAAAAGTCTTGGATAAATTATGTTTAAATATCGACAATTTGCGCCACACATAGATTACGTTATTTCAAAGTAAATCGGAAGCCTTCTTTTACTGCTGATATAAAAAAAAATGTTGCATGTAACTAGAAAGAAGTTTTGTCCAGTATTATTCATACAAGTTTTCACAAAACTCATTATATGTTTTCGATCAAAACAAACTAATTTTCGAGAGCAATTTATTTTCGTGAATTTTGCAAGTTGAAAAATAACGCTAATATTTAAAGTTTAGATCTTTCCTTCACAAACTGAAATGTCGCGACGGGAACTAGAAAGATATAGTAGCGAAATAAATTATCCGCAATATTAAGTTTCTTTTCGGTAAATGAACCATAAATTATATTCACTATTGTTGATAATAACACTTTATAATTGTCTTTTTTCCGAAGCATTGTTCGGAATATCATTCACCAGGAATTCTTAAACCTGAAAATGTGAAACGTTAGGAGCAATATGACTATAAAGGAACATTAAAAAATACAAATTTATCTGAAATCAACTTGTTTTGAGGGATTTGGAATTCAGCTTATTCCTGGATGTGCTTTTTATATCATGATTTTATGTATTACAGAAGCTATTGAGAAGTTATTAAGCGCAGAGAGTCTACATAAACTTGCCGCCTGTTTGTCAGAAGATGAGGGATTTGACTTGTCGATACGACTTGGGGTTCCTGCTGGAACTGTGTCCAAAGTCCTAATAATGATTGGCAGTGTTGAAAGTAAAAACTTCAGATTGATATTGCTTTGGAAACAATCAATAAAAGGAGATGTGTCGGATGTAAAAGACTTCATTAATTCTTTTCATGACATCGATAGGGGAGATTTAGCTTTCGGTATCATGGATGCTTTAGACAATTGTAGACCATTTAAAAAGTGATGTCATGAAGCCATTAAACCTAAGTTGAATATATATGGCTATTTTATAATAGCAATGATAATGCGAAATTTATGATGACTGGTGTTTCTGCATTTGCCAAATCTAATGGATTCCTGCATCAAAGAAACCACAATTACCTTGATTGCCACGAACAACATGCCAATGAATTTTACCAAGAAAACTTTAAATGTACATACACGGTTACAACAACAACAAATATCATCTGATTCCAACAAATTTATTATTCACTTTTATAAAGTAAGACATTCAAGATCCTTTTTTAATCCAGTCAAATAAGGTCTCATTTACATCTTACAATTATAATTTCCTTTTTTATCAGTAGATACAATGAATATTGAACATTTATTGAATATATCATTTTATCAAAGTTATCACTTGGTGTAATTTAACCAAATATCAGAATTGAAGAACAGACGCCATTGATGCCTTGCTTTGTATTTCACTACAACAAATAACAAACACTGATTTTGTTTGGATATTGAATTGTCATGACAACATTTAATCCAAATTCATTTATACAACAACAACAACTGTTACAACAACAGTACACAACCAAAATATTTGTCAATCAATAAAATGTTGATGACGATTGAACTAATCATTGTATCACAGCTGGGCGATCCAAAGCTGGGGTACTGAAGGGCGGTCCATTTCGCAATATTTCAGAATTAGCAGCTGGTCTATCCATAGTCTGCATAAAATGAAGTAAATTCCGCTCCGGTTGTGTGACTGTGCTTCAGCATGTTACCATGACGGATATTTGTATGAAGACTGGAGCATCTGAAAAATAAATAAAACCAGCAGCAAAAACAGTTCAATTCTTAAGGGTGGGAGAGGATGGGTCTTAATTTTTTAACGTCCTCTCCGTTCGGTTTTCAAGGTAAAAGTGACCGTTGAATTGCACGGACTTTTACTACTCCGCTATCACATCACTATCACATGCTCAAATTAGCATAATAAGAGTAAAGGACGACTCGATTTGTCGAGTCTCAATACATGTTTATGTTAATTCAATAAATGAATTTAATTTTCATTTAATTAAATTCTATTATTTAATTTCGTTGAAAATAAGTAGGCTCCACTCTTTAAGATGTTTAGTATAGTTAATTAGTTATCAAAGGTACCAGGATTATAATTTAATACGCCAGACGCGCGTTTCGTCTACATAAGACTCATCAGTGACGCTGAGATCAAAATAGTTATAAAGCCAAACAAGTACAAAGTTGAAGAGCATGGAGGACTCAAAATTCCAAAAAGTTGTGCCAAATTTTGCTGAGGTAAATAAAGGCAACAGTTGTATACTGCTGTTTGAGATTCATAAATCGATTGGAAAAAAACAAATCCGGGTTACAAACTAAAACTGAGGGAAACGCATCAAAAATGAGAGGAGAAAAACGACACAACAGAAACACAACATTAAAATGTAACACACACAGAAACGAACTATAACATAACAATGGCCATTTTCCTGACTTGGTACAGGACATTTTAAGAAATAAAATTGTAGGTTGATCCTGATTATGTGGCATGCCAAACATCCTGCTTTTATGGCAATGTTAAATATAACATTAAAATGACAACATTACATAACAGGACTTCAATTCAAATAAACATTCTTGGGATAAGAAAGTCCTTAGTTTTTCGAAATAGCTTCTCATGTCAAATTATTATTATATATATATGTGTTTATTTGGTTGTGTAAATTTTATTTTGTACAATTGGTTTAGTAAATAAAATATGACACACTTCTGATATTTATTTAATTCTTTTTATAATGCATATGTTGCATGTTTCATAAAACGTATATATAACGTGTAACTAATCATGGCGTTGTCAGTTTATTTTCTATTTATGAGAGTGACTGTCCCTCTGGTATCTTTCGTCCCTCTTTTATAAATGTAACTATAAATGTGTCCACATCTGGGACAGAAAAAAAATATTTTATATCGACAATTGTTCTTTAAAGTCCAAACACTTTCTTTCGTTCAATTTATAGATGTTAAAAAATGTAAGGTTTATTATTTTAACGAGAAAAAAATCACAGATTTTAAAAACAGTAAAAGGAATTTATTGTAGTATTTGATTTGATTGGAATTTGTTGTATTGAATAAGTATTTTTGCTTGATTGTGAATTGCTTCATTTCTACTTATTTTATTTGTTTTATTTTAACCTTAGATGAATACATCTGTACACAAGTAATACATTTTATGTAGCTTATTTCTGAGTTATAGTGTACCCTATATATAAATTTAAAAATAGAATCATTTAAGTCAGTTCAATCATTGACAATGACTGTATTTATTGCACTTGGTATAACAATTACTCCGAGAGAGCTGGAAAAAACTGACATCGGGGCTATGTATAACTATTACCCAGTTGATTGATACTATGTGTCTGTGTCTCAATTCACTAGCAACATGTTTCTGCAACTTTACATTTTTATACTCCAAAGTAGTCGTCTTATCGATTTTGATCATTTTCCGACTTTTACATCTTGATTGAGTGTTGATTTGAATGGCGGGTGAAGCATGCATAGAAAGAGAAGCTTGCCATATTGACGCATCTGATCTAGCTAATTTTGAAATTCACTTAAATCTTCCAAGGTTTTAAACATTCTGTTATATAGTTCCGATGTTCCCCGTAATGCACATATTTTGTCTGTTCAAAAGCAATAACTAAAAATGACTTCTTTTTTCTTTAAATTTTGTTTTCATAAATATCATAGAGAAATGAAGCTAGAGAGTAGTTGCAATTTCTGATTTATATAGGGACATAACCTTTTAAAAACTGTTCTTAAGCACTGATTTTAAACTTGTTTGATACATTGCCGATATAAACCGATGATATAAATTTCATAAAATTCTGGCAAGAATATTACAAATGAGAACGCTTTTTATGTGATTTCCGATAAAATTATCATATCCGAGTGGTACAAATTAAAAAAGAAAAAGTTGATCGACACCGATTTTTGGGCAATGCTAAAAAAAACTATGATACAAGTTTAATAAAAATCTGGCACATAATGTAAACGTGAAAGCGTTTACCTGACCTAACACGTAAGAGCGTTAACGAGACCGGATGGATATATTTCTATGTTTCCTGAAATGAGTCATGCGATGGACAATAAAATTAGTAGTGAAAGCTTACTGATTCAGCTTATCTTATAATAATCCTCCACCTTTATATTGTAGCAGTAGAATCAGAGAAAACTTGATTGAATTAAAAAATAACTACAAAAATAACGACGTCTTAAGATCTTAAACAGGTATCTTTATGTTTGTGACTGAGTCGTGGACCACTTTAGAATATATTGTAAAGATAGAAAAATATACTAGAACTAGAATAAATACATTATGTGATATATGAAAGTGCAATTTAAATTTTTTACTGAATACTTGTACATCCTGTCATTAAGTTCTTGTTTGTGATTGTATTCTTGTCTTTCATTTTTGCTGATGTGCTTTGTCTGTTTGGTGTTACTTCGATACATATGTCGTGGCTCTGCACTTATTCATCCATTCATTGTGCTATTGTAAAACATGTTTTTATGCTTGTTTTTCATTTTTGCCATGTGCTTTGTCTACATAGATATGAGAAGATGTGGTATGAGTGCCAATGAGACAACTCTCCATCCAAGTAACAATTTATAAAAGTAAACCATTATAGTTCAATGTACGGCCTTCAACACGGAGCATTGGATCAAACCAAACAGCAAGCTATAAAGGGCCCCAAAAATAACTAGTGTAAATTCATTCAAACGGGAAAACCAACAGTCTAATCTATATAAAAACGAGAAACACTTATGAACCACATTAACAGACAAAAAACACTGAAAATCAGATTCCTGACTAAGAACAGGTGCAAACAATAGCAGCGGGATTAAACGTTTTAATGGTACCAAACTTTCTGATCTTTGATACATATATGATGTGGCTCTGTATTTATACATCCCGCCATTGTGTTATTGTACTATGGTAAATTTATGTAATCCTGTCTTTAACGTTTGCTTATATGCTTCGTCTTAATGCCATTTTGTGCTTCTTTTTTTTTTACATATTTGTTTGATTAT
Source organism: Mytilus edulis (assembly GCF_963676685.1). NCBI lineage: Eukaryota > Metazoa > Mollusca > Bivalvia > Mytilida > Mytilidae > Mytilus > Mytilus edulis. Next base: position 98,259,416 of record NC_092345.1, on the reverse strand, counting down.
AACACTATATTGACTTGCATACTCGTATTGTTGACCTTTTTACCTGTTATATCTGTCTGTGTTGTTCACGCATTGTTGTCAATATAATGGAATTTGATGCGACTGTCATACAAGTGAGGGGTTTGGCTAGCTATAAAACCAGGTTTAATCCACCATTTTCTTTTAGAAAATGCCTGTACTAAGTCAGTTGTTATGTATTCGGTTGATTTTGCTATTTGGTAAGAGACTTTTCGTTTTGAATTTTCCTTTGAGTTTAGTACTTTGATGATTTTACTTTTTATGCAATCGGTTTGTCTGCTGAGTCCCAAACGTGACCTATTTCTAAATATGACTGTTATACCGAGTGTGAATTTCCATTGCTATACGACGCGTCTTGGTATTTCGTACATTCGACATTCGTGTATTTGATTTTATGTTTCTGGTATGGTTTCGGTAGAATCATGTTATTGTTATGTCTGATCGTTTGTTATCCAAATAATTATAAAATTGTCTTTTAATACCATCATTGTCATTGTCACACGGTTATGACTGTTATACCTAGTGTAAATTTGCATTACTTTGTGTGTATCTCGGTATTTTGGACATCCAACATTCATACATTCATTTTTGTTGTTTTTGTTATGGTTTCAGTTGGATAATCTGTTATGTCTTATCGTGTGTAGTCCAAATAACTTTAAAATTGCCTTTACATAACATCATTGTCATAAAAATTCTTTGGACGAGAGTTGTGAAAATAATTGTAAAAATTTCGAGCATTTTAGTAACGTAAGCGCGTTACAGTTTTTCTTTATCCTGTGGTATTTGTTGTTGGTAAAATATGTGCGTTGTTTTTCTGCATTTTGCATATTGTGTCAACTACTGGTATTATATTATTTATTTGAGCGTTTTCCGTTATTTGCGTGTGTTCGTGCTGTATTTCTGTCACGTAGTGTTGTCATTTCAGCGATATTTTTTTAAAACATTATCATAAAGTGAGCGGTTGCCAAGCCATTACACCAGGTTCAACCACAATTTTTTCTAAAAATTCCTGTACAAAGTCATGACAGTTGTTATCAAATAGGTTACGTTGTTCACTTCAGTGTCCCTGTTGTTTGTTTGTTTACCTCAGTCTGTTAGTTGTTGTGTTTATTACATTTTTAGTAACGCGCTTTTTTCTCTCTCCATCGATGTATGACCTTTGAACACCGATATATAATTGTAGCCTTTATTTATCGTTAGCTGTATATTGGAATGTAAAAACTATGCAGAATTTAGTATTGATGAAATACTTAACCGCTATTTACTATAAAAATATGAATACTGATTATCAGTAATTCTTTTTGTTACGATGCTATCTTACATTTTCATTTCACATATTACCTTTGTGACTGTAAGGTTTGATGTTTCTACATTTTGTTTAGAATTTTATTACGGCTAATAAGTTAGTACAATAAGTGTATATACAACTGGTTATAAATAAAAATTACAAAAAACAAACTCTAAGTCAAGTTCTAAGTTATCAACCAAGAAGAACCAGTAAAGTGACAAAAACACGAATCAATTCGCTATCCATATAACAGACTATAGAAAATAGGATTAGAAAAGAGTATAAACGATATAATAAAAGTGGTTATCAATAAAAACAAAAACCCTTAATAATACAATAATACAATGGATAAAAACTGCAGCCATTATTGGCATTAGTTATGTAAAAATCTAAGAATAACTTATTATTATTAAACATTCGAGTCATTAGTATCAGGACCATTGTAACTTTCACTTAGAGAATCATTGTCATTTTCCTTTCGAACGTTACTCTCGTTTTGACTTGAAATTGATGATGACGAAAGTTTTCTTTTTTGCTCTGGACTATCTACTGGCTTCACCTTGTTTCTGTTTGTGCGTTTTGTAGCTGGTATTTTTGTCATCATATCTATGCTGTTCTCCTTTTTCTTATGACCAATTAATTTCTGTTTTGTAGCTTCTTGTACGAGCTGTAAAATACCTGGTTTATCGTCATTAACATATTTCGCCTTTTTTGTCCATCTACCCAAGACTTGTTCAACTAGTTGTTTTTCGTACTTCTGAAATAATGCACCTTTAAGATGTTCAGCATTTGCTCCAACAACAGCATCAAGGTCTTTTAACGGAACGATCTTTTCTGTTAGCACTTGTCTATTACCATCTGGAATTGATTTTGCTTTATCACAAGTGGGTTCGCGTTTAGATGGAGCTGAAGCTTCTGGAGACACCAACAGTTCAACCATATTCTTTTTCAGTTTTGCCTCTTTAATTTCACTACTTTCTGTCATGTCAGTGCTTGCTGATATATGTATTAATGTAGAAAATCTATGGTACAACATACACAGAAACTGAATCAAAAGAAGAAACCCAAAGACAACAGCAAAAAGTAAAGCTATTGGCACTATTGAAACTGGATTATTATCACATATTATCGATATAGACAAAGAATCCTTAAATGTGTTAACTTGGGTTAATCCAAACATAACAGTAACTAGGATTGCATTTAACAAGTACACAAACAGTGACACTTTGTTACGCAGTTCAATTAGTTCTTCTTGCTCTTTTGTTTTTTTTTCTTTATTCGTTTGTAAAGGCTTTAAATATCTCTTAATTTTTGATTTCCAAAATTTCTTTTCCTCCTTCGATATCTTTGCAACTGTTTTATCGATATAGTGATGTCTATCTTCATCCTTATTTTTTTCTTCTTTTGTCTCGTCTAAAGTTTTTCTTTCATCATGTATATCGGTACACACATTTGAGTCTTCAGCTACTTCATCCACAACCTCTTTGTCTAAAAGTATTTCAAAATAATGCAATAAAACGCTATCACATCAACAACAACAAAAATACACAACACCCCAAGTTATCAGGTATTTCAAATATATAGGTATGTATATTATGAATTCAGTGTGAAAATATTTAAGTCAAATATCATATTGATATAATTCCAAGAAAAAAGAAATAAAGTGAAGCTTTTGTCTAAATATAAATATGATAACAACTGTTTTTTTCAACATTGGTATATGAAGTTTCTTTTTCTACACTTTCACACTGTCATATTTGTCTAAGTCTAGTAACGCAAAGTCTCATTAAGTTAGCATCATAAATGTCCACAGGTTTTAAGTTTATCGACGACTTCATATTTAACTTCATTTTGTGTTGTACTTCCTACGCTATATACATACACTTAATTTTCAACAAATATTTCGTCCATTATCTTTCACTGATCGGAAAATATGAAATTAAAAAGATATCCACGCTTTGAAAAACTGACAAATTATTTTTAATAAACAAAAACACATAACATCTACTAGAGATAATGTATACATAGACGCCTAACATACACAAATTGTAAAATGTTCGTTTTAATACCTTTTTCATTAGTGTCCTCCCCTTCTTGGTTCCCATTCTTGTTAACCAAAACGTTCACTTTATTTATTATATTTGTATAAAGAAAGTCTTCTTTGGTATATTTGTTTGTTGGACAAAATATACAGCTGAAAGAGCAAAAACTTTTCATGACAAAGCTGACATTAGCTGCATCCAGTTACAAATTTTACTATAAGGGTTGTTCAAAAAGTCTAAAAACGCAAATATCGAACTCCAAAATTCAAAATGGAAAGTACCTTATCAAATTGCAAAATCATAAGCTTTAACATAATCAAACGAATGGATAACAACTGTCATATTTTTGACTTGGTACAGAAATTTTCCTATGTAGATAATAGTGTAATAAACCTGGTTTGTAGCTAATACATATTATGATAGCATGGATAATTTTGTGTACTTATATGTTAATACTTCAAAATAGGCATGTTGCAATGCATCTAATGCTTTGTTCTTTGAAGATTAGTTTTATAATCTATCCTTTTTTGGCCTTATCATACTTTCTCCTTTAGCATCCTGATAATCTTATGTTTTTACATCCAACAAATAGATAGTCTTGGCATCAATTATTTTATCCAAACTTTATAGAATTTTATGAAACTGATGGCAGATATTTTGTGATTTATAGATAATGTCTGAAGCTGACTTATGATCATTTTCAGTATTTTTGATAGATGAACGGATTTAATTTTTACAATTAACATTTAAAAAAAGTCTGCGATTAATGTTTTGACATGATAAATATAGCGCAATAAAACAGGTTCAATCCACCATTTTCTACTTTTGAAAATGCCTGTACCGAGTCAGGAATATGACATTTGTTGTCCATTGGTTTGATGTGTTTTATCATTTTATTTTGCCATTTGATAAGGTACTTTCCGTTTTGAATTTTCCTCGGAGTTCAGTATTTTTGTGATTTTACTTTTTATACAACTTGCACAGAAGCTGAGAAGACCACAAAAAAAAAATCGAATCTGACTACACTGGAAGTGCATCAAATTGCATTTAATTTCGACGATCAATGTCTCTTAGTGATATTGCAGGCTAATACATTTGATGAATTTGAAAATCAATAACCACATACAAACGTTGAAGAGCTGATAAAACAAACTAGAGGCTCTTAAGAGCCTGTGTCGTCGACTTGGTCTATGTGCATATTAAAGAAAGGAAACAGGTGGATTCATGACAAAATTGTGTTTTGGTGATGGTGATGTGTTTGTAGATCTTACTTTACTGAACATTCTTGCTTCTTACAATTATCTCAATTTATAATGTACTTGGCCCATTAGTTACAGAGGAAAATATTTTGTTAAAATTTACAATAATTTACAAAATTATTAAAAATTGACTATAAAGGGCAATAACTCCTTAAGGGGTCAACTGACCTTTTTGGTCATGTTGACTTGTTTGTGGATCTTACTTTGCTGAACATTATTGCTGTTTACAGTTTATCTATATCTATAATAATATTCAAGATAATAACCAAAAAAAGCAAAATTTCCTTAAAAATTTCCAATTCAGGGGCAGCAACCCAACTACCAGTTGCATATTCATCTGAAAATTTCAGGGCAGATAGATCTTGACTTGCAAAACAATAAATCCCTTGTCTGAATTGCTCTTAATGCTTTGGTTTCAGAGTTATAAGCCAAAATCTACATTTTACCCCTATGTTCTATTTTTAGCCATGGCGGCCATCTTGGTTGGTTGGTAGGGTCACCACACACATTTATTTTAAACTAGATACCTCATTGATAATTAAGGTCAAGTATGGTTAAATTTGGACAAGTATTTTAGAGTAGAAGATTTTTGTAAAAGATTAGAAAAAATTACGAAAAATTGGTAAAAAATTACCATAAAGGGCAAACTCCTTAAGGGGTCAACTGACCATTTTAGTCATATTAACTTATTTGTAGATCTTACTTTGCTAAACATTATTGCTATTTACAGTGTATCTCTATCTATAATAATATTCAAGATAATATTCCTTAAAATTGCCATTTCAGGGGCAGCAACCTAACAACCGGTTGTCCGATTCGTCTGAAATTGCAGATAGATTCTTACCTGATAAACAATTTTACCCCATGTCAGATTTGCTCTAGATGCTTTGGTTTCGGAGTTATAAGCCAAAATCTACATTTTACCCCTGTGTTTTATTTTAAGCCATGACAGCCATCTTGGTTGGTTGGCCGGGTCACGCAACACATTTTTTAAATTAGATACCCCAAAGATGATTGTGGCCAAGTTTGGTTTAATTTGGCCTAGTAGTTTCATTTGAGAAGATTTTTGTAAAAGCTAACGCCGTACGCAAAGTGATGAGAAAAGCTCACTTGGCCCTTCGGGCCAGGTGATCTAAAAAGGATAAAAAGTACAAATTTAAAATAACTCACCTAACAAAATTACCAAGCGAACAAAAATATCCAGTTTCTTCTTTTTCTGGTATATGAGTCTTCTTATCGGAGTCGGATTCGGTTTTTTTCTTAGTTTCCCTTGTTCCCCAAGAAACATTATGTAAATTGCCAATGGAAAACAAGAACATGAGCATAGACATAGATGGTATGGCAACGAAGTACAGTAGTCCTGGCATTATACACAAAATCTCCTGGAATACAATTAATTTTTCGTCAATATAGTTAGAGCAGTAAAAACGACATTTAAAAAAAATTATTGAACTTTGAACAAAACTTTTTTCTAAAGTTTGACTGCAATATACCATCTTTATGTCATATTTTTCTGTTGCATTTGACGGCTTAATGACGTTAGGATATTAGAGCCTTTATTAAAGTCATCAGAAACGAGTGACCGGTGAAAAATAATGTTCTTCCAATTCTTGAACCAATGCATACAAACATCATAAACTTAGTCTTCTGTGCACGAATTTATCATTTTTTTCGTGTAAATTTCGTATAATCGTCAATTTTTTTTTCTCAATCGGTCAGTGTTATTGTGAAAATATGGCAGGTAATTAAAGTTCGTGTTTTGAAGCCGAAGTTTAACGATTGTCACCTGTTTGTCAACAATCGACAAAAAATCAACAAAAAAGCATGGAAATTGAGCACTTGTTTAACATGTAAATTCAGATAATAGGTTATTTTAAGGACATCCATGCGTATTGCGATCACCGGATTTTTACGAGATGGGTCACACTGAGGTCACTTTGCATACGGAAAATATGTCGGGGGATTGCTTCCTGGAAGGAAGCAATTAAAATAAAGTAAACTTCTTCTAAATATGAATAAATTAACAGAATTTTCTTCAGAAAAAAGTATATGTACATTAGTTTTATAATGCATTTTATCCATTGAGTTATAAAAAACACTAGAACACACCCGCGAAATCGCGTGCATTCAGAGCTTGGTTGAAAGTATGTTAAGTGTTGAAAGATGAATTTTTGTAAAAGATTTAATGAAAGGTATCAAAAGTCATAGGTACTTGGGGACAGGACAATTGTTTTTCTACCCTCCTCCCTTTTTCCCCCCCAAAACTCCCAATTTTTTGTTTTATATTCAGGAAAGGTATCAAAAGTCATAGGTACTTTGGGACAGGATAATTGTTTTTCTATCCCGGCTCCTCCTTTTTTTTCTCCAAAGTTCCCATTTTTTTTGTTTTCTATCAATTTCAATAATGTTAGCGTTTATCTTTGTAATATGAACATTCACTACTATAAATAAAATTTTACCATCTATTCTTAGTTTACTTTAATATCGATCCACGGCGGTCAATTATATATTATATAGACCCTCTCTATTTAATAAACTCTGTGACCGTCGTGGATAGTAAAATTCAAAATGATAGCAGATAGCAAATACATTTTATTCATGTATGTTCAGACTGAGACTACTATAACACATGTTATAGTAGTCTCAGGTTCAGAGTTTACAGAAAAACGTAAACCGGAAGTCTAGTCTGACTCAAAATTTCGTCCAATGACGGAAACAATTGTCGGATGCCTAATTTTTAGTTTTTCTCCCAAAATAACCCATAAGAATGGATAACAAAGGCGACTATGCATGATATCTATAGGACACAGAGGCACGATGATTAATTTATTGTGGAAAGAAGAGAAGCGACACACAAAATGAGGTCTTCTCGTTTAATAGTATAGATATGCATTATTTTTTTTAATTTGAGGTTTCTTATGACTTTAACAACGCATAAAACCGCTTTCAACGGTGTAAACAATTATATGTTTGACACAGATTTTTCTACCTCGAATTTTTCTATCCTTGACGGGAACAAATACACTATTGTTTATCAAAATGTTTACTTATATACTCCTTTAACAGCGGTATTGATATTCATGTAATGATATCAACCTTGATCCAGCTATAATGTCTTATATTATGATTTAGCAACACTTGCCTTTGGATGGACTAATGCTGATATAACAAACACTCCGGCTACAAATAACAGTAAGATGGTGGTAATCGAACATAGTCCCTCATTCAAAGCATCTCGTATTACACCAATCATGACAATAACCATCACAATCACATATACTGCAGACAGAACGGCGGCATATTGCAGCTGAATAAATAAAGTATTAAGTATCAACAAAATGTACAAAATCCTGAATTAGTTAAAATGATTTTAACGATTTAAACATCAAGTACAGCTAACAGACAATTGGTTAATAGGTGATATTATTTACATATAAGGTCTAACTTTGCATTAATACAAAAGAATGAAGGGATTTTCATCTAAAATTTTATCATTTCATTGCAGTATTGTACCACATGTTATGTCACTCTATTGATTCACTAAGGTGTTTCATTATATCCTTTTTGAATAATAAGTAAAATATGGGAAAAAGTAAAATAACAAAAATACCGATCTTCACAGAAAATTCGAAGCGGAAACTTCCTAAGCAAATGGTAAACTAAAAGTTCAAACACATCAAACGAAATGTAAACAACTGTCATATTCCTGACTTGGTGCAGACATTTCCTTGTTTAGAAAATGGTCGACTAGACCTGGTTTGATATTTAGCTAGACCTGTCACTTGAATGACAGTCGCATCAAGTTCCATTATAATAAAAACGATGTGTAAACAATACAAACAGACATAATAGGTAAAAATGTCATAAAATATTGGTATGGACCGTACAGCAGTTAACATTGATTTATCTTCTGACTTCTATCGGCGATTGCCAAATAAAGGGCAATAGCGGGTTTTACCGAACACAATCACAGGTTTTATTGTTGTTTTCGTGTATATGATAAAAGATATTACAAATCTAGAGTCAAAATATTGGTCATTGGCTACCATCAAAGTCCAAATTAAATTTGCAAAAACTTTAATTGGAGTAAATAAATCAGCTGTCAATTTAGCAGAACTAGCTGAACTTGGTATGTATCCAGTTTTTATAGAAGCTTTAAAACTGTCAATTGGCTTCTGGTTGCATGTGATCAAATCTGATAACAATTGTTTACTAAAAGATGTATATTGTTCCAACCTGCAATTAACCAATGGATTTGCTAAATAGATTGAACAGTTACTTGCTACATTAAATTTTTCACATGTTTGGAAAAATCATGATACTATTTCAAAAAGGCGTTTATTATATGCAATTCATACCAAACTTAATGATAGATATCTTAATTATTGGAAAGAAAATATATTTTGTGATAAAAAATCAGTACATGGTAATAAGCTGAGAACATATAAACAGCTTAAAGAAAATTATAAATTGGAAACCTATTTATTGTTAAGTATAGACAGAAAAGTAATAGGACATTTTGCTAAAATTCGTATTAGTAATAGTGATCTTAGAATTGAACAAGGGCGTCACACTAAAACCCCTGTAGAAGAAAGAATTTGTCCTGTGTGCCTCTTAGAAGTAGAAGATGAATTTCATTTCACTTTAAAATATACAAAACTAAATATAATTAAAAACCAATTGTTCAGAGAACAATTGAAGGTCTTTCCACTACTAAAGATCTATTTTGATATTAAAATATGAAAAATCAGTTTAAAATGTTAATTCCTATGGCTTTATGATGTATTAATATGAATTTGAAGCAAAGGTCAAAATCTAGAACGTCCTATTAACCTATGACCTTGATCTCAATTTCAAGGTCACAAACAAAGGACCTTAAATCAAAAACCCTAGGTCTTTAATATGTTTGGTTAATGAGTAATATCACTTTACGCGCATTTCTAAATAAAGGATGGGTGAACATTCCCAATAATTGTCTACGTACCCGTTCAACCAAAAAATATAAGTAACGACATGTCGCAACTAAAAATTAAGGAAAAATAATTTGTCGATATGTTATTCAGTGTTTGAAAATAAGCGAAAATAAGCCAAAATCAAAATTAAAAATATGACCTTGACCTTTGACCTTGACCTTATTTTCATTTTTTTAGACCAAGGATGTCAAATAAAAAGACCCTTGGTCTTTATCACTTATGGTTTACCAGTTAGAAATGCAAATCACTTATATCAAATACATAAGGGGAAATAACTCTCATATTGAGTCTCCGGATAGCTTCGGTTAAAATTAATATCCTAATCCTGAGGATATAACGAGCAATTTGGTAAAATAAATTTGTCGTTATCTTTTACGGTTGCGGAGGAGTAGTGGCCACAAGAAAAACAGTGTTTGGGGAGATAACTCTTACAACGTGAAGTATTTGGTTACACCGTTGTCAATTTTAAAAGCGTATAAACTATACGATATCAAATTCCAAATATCTAAGCGACATCTTTTGAAACATCAATATTACGCAAGAAAAGGTGGAAAGACCTAATTTGAGACCAACTGTTTTCCAAAATTAGTGAAATAGTTCCCTCTTTTTTAAATATGACTAATGAAGCAAGATTTAAATTTTTGTATACGTGTGTTGAGACTGATATAATTAGAATTATTGTTAAATTTATAAGCGACATGTACATTTCTAGAAATGCTTTATCAAGCACTAAATAACTTTGTGGTACCACCTCCTCATATAATGTTTATGAATTTGGTATGATATATATATGTTTGTATGTTTGTGTATAACAAATTTGTATTGTCTTGGTATCAATCCTGTAATTTTGGATTTTAAACCAATAAAAATTACTTACTTACTTTCTTACTTACTTACTTGTACACTTGTATATATAGACCAACAAATGTGAGTATTAACGACAAATTTATGACGTTAAAATGACATTACAAGTTACCTTATTGCATTTCAGGTTTCCTGATTAATATATTATCCTTCTCCTTTATCAATCACATAGCTTGAATATGTTTACTTTTTTTGCATCTTCAGGGATCAAACATAGTTCTTATAACACCTCAGTTTATAATTTTTCACATGTTATCCACGAAAATTGATAAGAATTAGAACCATATCCTAACCTATCCGAGATCAAAAGGTCAAATAAAAACTTGCTGGTGGGAAATTATTTATCCTATATACCAAGATTATTTTCATAAAATACAACATATATTGTTATGCAACTTGCTAGACTAAACATGGTGTGTACTTAGTGCAGTTTAACTATGAAAAATGATATGTTGGAGACTAAAGGCCGTCATTTTACAAACACTTCAGATCTCCTGACCACACTTAGGCAGATCTCAATCTACTGACCATTACTATCATTGGCCAAAAACAACACGATCCTGAGGGTTGATATTCATTCGGGAAATATATCAGATAAGAAAGATAACACCATGTACCAAATCGGAAATTGAAATTAAAGTGGGTATTTCTAATCCTGCAGAGATAACCACATCAGCTTGGTGTTCTGTTTAATTTTGGATGAAAAATATCGAGTCCCGTCTATAAAATACTTATTTTGCATAAGTTTAGGTTTGAAATTTATGAAATGTGACTTTTTTACAAGTGTTGTTCGAGGATTTCAATTGATATAATGTTCCCGCATGCAGTTAATAAAGTGTTGTTTTCAACTATATATATGTACCTGTTTCTGCGAGGAGGCATATAAACACAGCAACAGAAATATGCCAACAGGAATGAGGTTTAGAATGAGTGCCAACCATGGTGGAATTGCTTCAAATCCCAAAATTATAGCGCCTAATATCAGCATGAATATTGAGCCTGGTGTAAGTAATGTAGATACAAACAGAAAGACATGGTACACTATGTATAAGAACGAAATATTTTGGTTGTTTTTCGTTACTTCCTTATAATTTTCGATTAAATCTAGAATGTTCGCCATTGTAGAAGGAGTCCATCTGCGACGCTGATTGAAAAATTCATAAAACCCTTCAGGTGCAAATGTGTATGAATCCGATTCCGCACAATACTCAATTTTCCACCCTTTCTTTAAAAGCAGAGTGCATAACCATCTGTCCTCTCCTAAAATATAATGGATTATACATGTAAAACCTCAAAGCAACAAGTTTTATTTGACAACAAATATGTAAAAAAACCTTATACACTTCTTGCTAGTAAATTAATTGATTGTTTTTTGCTAGTCATTCAATGGTTAATATTTTGTCAAGAAAGCGTCATATATCTGAGCTATTTGATATTGACGAAAATAAAAAAAAAAAACAGAAAACCATCTCCATAACGCAAATCACGAATCATGCAAAGAACTTTACATTACATCATTTGTTATTGGAATTTCGCTAGAATTGAAGTCCGCAGTCTCTTTACCCTCCCAACAAATGATAGAAAACGGAGAAATTTGTTACGGTGATGGACAGGAAATTTCATATTAAAAAAAAAAACAACATTAAGAGCGAAATTAGAAGAAAACTGATACCATTCATAGATGAAAAAAAATTGATAATTAAAATGTTTCCCAATTAAAAAAAATAAAAATCCCACAACTAATTGTTTGAAAAACAATTTGATACCATTGATTAGAAATCGACTTAAGCTAATACCGGCGTCACACATCAGCGTATAGCTCCGACGTACGCCGGACGTGGTAAACAAATCATATACGCTGCAAATACGCTAGTAATTTTGGATGCTTTCAACCTGTCAATCATATCTGTATCGTTTACACAACGAGCTTTAAGCGTGTATTGTGCGTACGAGAAGCGTACATAAGCGTTTATCGGAGGTTAAAGTAACGTATTAGTCGTATGTCTGGTGTTTGTCTAACGTAGATGAAATGCACGCTACGAAGGAAAAAAGTTTCTTGAACGTATTTGAGACGCGTCCCGGTCGTGTCTTGGTCGTTCTATTAGAAGATTTTTGTTACAAACAAACCCGCATTCGTTTTAGTTTAAGTCGAACGATCTTGAAGCGTATACAACGTGCCTTAAACATATCTAAAACTAATCTGTAGCGCGTTAAAGGTATAGAACCACTAATTCAGGCCCGGTCGGAAAGAACATACAAGAAAGAAGTACATATTTTAAACAAAGTAGTTCCTACGCATAGCTGTATCTTTGTCAATAGCGGGTATATTTGGTTAACTGTGGTATCAAATGAAAGCTTGGGGACTTGGGATCACTGTACAAACCTTGTTGAAAGATTTATTTGAATAATAAAGAAGAATATGAAATTTTGATAGAAGGGCACATTTGACCGGTTGTTCAGATCAGACATTCCTGTTTTTGTGCTATCAAACTTCAGGGAACCAGTACGCTCTAATATGCAATTAAAGGTATGTTGATTTTTGCAGCACAAGTTAGGATAAGATACAGTTTTGACATGAAATAACTGCCACTTTATTTGAACGTAAGACAAAGTAGCCATAAATTCTTGAAATTGCAGAATTTAACATAGAAAGCAATGGGGCTATGAATTAGTGGTATTATACCTAAACGCGCTTGTAGTGTATGTATAACGTACGTGTAGCGTTCAGGTATATGTAAGACACAGGCTTGAGCTGGATGAAAATTTGTATGCTGCATGAAAATTTCCTCAAGTTGTAGCGTTCACCAACCGTATACCTGTGTTTTTCGACGTACTTCAAACTTATGCAACGCGCGTTTAACGATTGCTGAAGCGTTCCTCTGGCGTGCAACTAACGTATACCGACTTTTTCAATTTTCTCTGTACGATTGGTGCACGCCGGTCTATACGACAATGTGTGACGCCGGCATTAGTTAAAGTCGAACGATCTATAATCGATCAGAACACAAACAATCAGAAGCTGTTCAAAACCTAGCGTTCCGACATTACCTTGGTGCTTTCAAGAACCCTTCAAACCTTGCTATACATAGAGACAAGGGATGGTCTAAAGTAAAAACTAAACAAAATATTAAAATTTTCGAGGCTGTATTTTAAAGTAACAAATTAGATAAAGAGATACATAATTTGAATACAGATCATTTGAGGTGATTCAATTATTGTTTTCACTAAAAAAAAAACGATACACAAACATTTAAAAAAAAGAGAACAAATAGAAAATCCCGGTCTTGTTCCTTTGAAAATATAGACGAAAGAACACCCGGACATCACAAACAAAGTGCCAACTGCTAGTCACACGTATCAAAGTCAGAAAAACTGAGAACAAGCGAACTACAACTTCAATTTGAAAAAAATATACTAACCTGTGTGTGTATAAATCGGTTAAGAATGAACAAAAGAATAGTTACCATTTCAGTGGTGACATGAAATAGCATGACATATAATATACAATACATGCTGCCTATTGTCATGGATGCTCGACAACAAAGTATGTAAAAATCCAAAAACTATTATAATGTTGAAGTGAAGTCAAGCATAAGTTACCTTTTTTTAAATCTTGTTAAAACAAATCATGGACAAAAAACCATGTTGTACCGGTTGCATCGACATAGTAATCGTATCCTGATAAGCGGGTATAATTAGTTATGCAAATCCCTATTGAGTCAAAATATCACGATAGTGAATAGGACACAATCGATAAAATTACAGATTCGAGTCTTTTCAGGTATCGTAAGATCTAATACTGAGAATATAGTTCGCTAGTGAGTTAAGACGCAGAAATATAAAACAATTCATTGTAGTTGCCGTAACACTTCTGACGGACGATTTCTTGTTTTTTTCTCATAACTGTGTTGGAGCAACTTTAGCTTTAAGAGCACACTTCTGCAAATGTATTCATACCGTAATATTTGAACCGATATGTTTAAACAACAAACGGCACCGCAAAGGTTCTGTTACTGCTGAATACAGAGAATTTGATGCTTGGAAAGTGATCATGCTTGTGATATATCCTTCATGGAAGTCGTTAATATGTGTAAATATTAAGGAAAAGATCAAGCTAGAAATCTATGCTACATGTAATAATGAAGCAGATAATTCTTTTATTTCAAATGATTTCATACATTTCATGATATAGCTTTATTATCATAGATACCTTGGTCATACTGAACGTGCTCTCTAGCTTTAGAGGCTATGGTTGTATACGTTTCTAGAATGTCGGAGTGTAATATTGCAGAACCACGAAATAGACTGAAACAACCGGGACTGCACAATACACAACCAATCACGTGTTCTGTAGCTTTTTGTAACCAATGACTAATCGCATACTCAAATTGCTGATACCACACCATAGGACCTATAAATAACTTATTATCGAGTCATGTTTTTCGTTACCACAAATTACTTTGAACCTTAACAATATTCCTTCAAAAAAATGCAGATTTGGTTTGAAAGCATGCAAATTAATGATAGAGGGACTTTAACATCCTAATGTCATGCTGATATTGTTGAAATTTCTCATTAATTTAGATACAATTCGTTTGTTTAAACTTATCGATCCTTTAAATGTATTTATTTTTAAAGGTTAACAATTTAATTTTTTGAACAGATCATTGAATATTGTTTTTATTCATTCATTCATTCATTAATTTTCTTTTTAGGGACACAAAACTTTTTTATCAATATTATGACGTCTTTATACTCAATCAATTAGACGTGTAGTGATTGATGTAGTCATTTTATTTTTAGAAGTACATTTCATCTATGAATTAGCTATCGGTAGATCACTATCAGTGCTTAGTCATTTAGTTAGGTGTTGTTTTTGTTTGCTTTGTGTTGATCTTTTGAGTTTTTGAATTGATGTCGTATTTTTTTTCTTATGTTGTGCTTTTATACCACTGTTCAATATTTACGGAGGGTTAGGAGACGGCAAATTTGTTTGACCCTGCCAAGTTCTGTGAGGGTTTAGCGAGACCCACGTTAAATTGTTATCTTAGAACATAAATTAGACCTTTAATTGTTGTTGTTTGATATCTTTTTTAAAACATTTGTCATAACGTTTTTAGTTCGCTATTTTGTTTTTGTTTTGCCCATTGTTGAAGGTCCTACAAGTAACATATAATTGCTTACTTTTACGTTATTTTGGTATATCTTGGAAAGTTGTCTATCCCATCTTTTTATATTTTTTGTTTTCTGAAGCAGAAAGTCATGTATCCAAACAAAGGAGTAGGTCCGGTAAGACCCCTTTTTGGCCCCAAAATATAGCAGTTTTACAAAATTGTTAAAATGTTAACTTTTAGTTATTTATTGGACAGTAGGGGCTGTTGTTGACAATACAATGCACATATATCGAGTACTAGCACCATTAAGTGATGCTAAATTACTGAAATCTTCACAATTGTAGCATTTTAGTTAAATTTTAGACAGTTTTCGTGTGAAACGAAAGTGGCCGCATTCGTGTTCATCCTTAATATTGAAATGTAAGTTGTATTTTTTGATAATACATAACATATATAAAGGTTGAGGATGAACACGGATGCGGCCACATTCATTTTTGACAAAAATCATCTGAAAAGTGACATTTTTCGGCATATTTGGTAGATTTTTTATATTTGAGCTTGAATCGGGTTGTTTTTAATGACTATATCAGTTAAAATCTTTCACATAAATTAATTGATTCAAATGAAATAGACACTTAAGTGTTTAATAAGTGGTCAAAATCTTTCGTAAGATGAACTTGAAATTTGAGGCCAAAATCGGTCCATACCGGACCTTCTCCTTTAATGTTCATATTGCTTCTTTTATATTGTCACAGAAAAATAGTTACATCGTATCATTTATATGTCATAAGATATATAAACAGTATATACCTGAACCGATTGGGTGAATCCTCCCACATGCAGCACCAACTATTTTTGACTTGTTCATTCGTCTCATTAAACTTAGCACTGCTTCTGGCTCAAAATCAACGTCTCCATCAAGGGCTAGAAGAAACGTATTTTCTGCTGCATCTTGAATGCAAGATTTGTCAAACTCGTTTTGCAATTTCCATTTTAGTATATAAAGCATGTACATCACCTATTTTCATAACAAAAAGATTTAAAAATTAGAAAACCCCTATAAAAAAAAAGTGAAGTACGGATTAACATGCGGATTGATAAATTTTATTGTGTAACACATACATTCTACAATATTAACAGGGGAAAATCCCATATATACTTAGATGTGTACAATGTAGTATTCAACAGGAAAAATAAATTCGTTCACAGGTGATGACAAATACTGTTACTTTAACTGTAAAGAACAACAAATTAAAAACATTACTTTCAGTTTCAAGTTAGATCTTATCGGTCACAACTCGTACTGGTAATATATGACTTAAGGTATAATCTAACCTTTTCAAGATGTCTCAACCAGAAAAAAAAAATGGTCTCACTAAATTTACTTTCTTGCTATAGTTAAAAAATAAAACTCAACATTCCTTTATAAATACTATTAGGATTTATATCTTCCTTTAAATGAATAAATTGAAAATTTGATTTGAACAAACACAAATATTTGGTACTTAAAATAGCCTATATAATGTAATATATACATCACTTTAGTAAACAGTCATACACATTATTGCCCATTAGTCTCAAACGATGCAGATTTCAGCAAAGTACTCGACCAATCGTGTACCATTTTTTTTAAATCCACGATAGCGGTGTTCAACTGAATGACATTTAGTTGCATAATACGTGATGCGTAATAACGCTTGTTACTCGTTCTAAAAAGTTTTTTTGATATCAGAAAGTCATTTTAATAAGACTCCTAACATTATAGTAAGTTATTGATGGTTGAGTATTTAGCGAGGATAGTAGTCGTTGAACTTACGTATGAAACTACCATACCGATATCAAGGATACATAGAGCTTATAATATATGTTTTTTTAATTTCACGGAACAACAGAAACACTATAGTGCAACAACAAGATCAGCAATGGAACATACAAAGAAACGAACTATATGATAACAATGGCCATGTTCCTGTCTTGGTACAGGAAATTTTAAGAAACAGATGTTGGGTAGAGCCTGGTTTTATGGCTAGCAAAACCTCTCACTTATAAGGCTATGTTAAAAAAGATCGCTAAAATTACCTCAGGTCGTGACAACAATACAGCACAAACAAACGAAAGAACACATAGCACAGTGAAACGCACATATAAATAATATAATATAATAGTCGTTACAATATGAACAGACGAATGACAATGAACATGAACGACAGAACAAGACATCACAAAAAGTGGCGTAATTTTGTAAAGAATATATAATCTTGAGATTCATACAATTATTTTCACAATATTATTCCAAACAATTATCATGGCTATGACTGTATTGACAGGCTATTTGAAATAAAAGATGTGACGACGTCATATTTATTTGGACAAAATAATTCCTTTATCCATGGAAAACGAAAATTAACTCGATAATACTGAAGAAGACATACATGTATGTGAAATGTACCGAAAATACAGACTTCAAAGCAAAAACGATAAGACATAAAATAATATCCAACCGAAACCAAAACGAAGACATCATAAATAAACACATGAATGTTGGATGTACAAATACCGAGACAAGTCGCTTAGCAATGAAAATTCACACTCGGCAAAAAAGTCATATTCGGGAATAATGTTCGATACTTAAAAGACAGACTACATAGATGTTAAACCACAATATAATTATTAGTTAGTTTAAACATAGACAGATCGTATAGAACAACCAATTCGTGATTGTGTCCATAAAATATCATATCCTCACGTTCATGTTTTATGCGACATGACGTCAAACAGAAAAGGGGTTTGATAAAGCCATATCATATTCACTTTATTAAATACCTAACTTAAATATTTATAGATTATCACATGGCATTTTCCATATTGGCCCTAGTATCAGCCCTAGACTCCCATATGAAGCCAGAGGAATTTAGCCCGAGGGCTTGATATGGGTCGAGGGCTGATACCAGGGCCAATATGGAAAATTACATGTCATAATCTATTCATCACCTATTTTCATGCTGGACAAAAAAGAAGGCATATATCAAATTATTTTTAATATTTTCAACAAAAATAACATTTGAATAAAAACAAAATCCAACAAGTGTATCACAGTGCATCAACAATTTGTATCAAAGTGAAAAAATAAGGTGATGTGATTAATTCAACAAATATATAACAATAATCTTATTTCTCAGAGTTGTAAATGTTAATTGTAATATTTCCAATAGAAGCTAGTGGAAGAATAGAAAATGTGGAACATTTTCCACTGTTTATTTTTACATTTTTTTCTGCAGATTCAAATTTTTTTTATTGTTTTGCAGACTTCATTTAGTTCAATACCGTCAAACATATCATCCTCAGGAAAATCTGCAGGTTTGGCTTCAAAACTAGTGTTTGAAGTTTGTTCTTGTGGTATTAATCCTCGGCTTCCTGAGCCAATATCAGATAAAATATTAGACGTAATTTGCTGTTGATGTAATGATGCTGAACTATACTCCTTGACTGAAGCAACATTCTTATGGCCTGTGAACTGCATGACTGTAGTAGCCTCCACATTGGAGTGAAGAAGTGAGGAAACTGTAGTCTTGCGAACGCTATGGTTGACTTAGTAGACATTTTCTTTGATAAATCTCCTAGAGTATTTTTACCCAATGGCTGCATGGTAAACCATGTTTGTTTAGCATTTTCACTGGCATCATGTTGTATTATCCGTTTTATACTTAGATAAAAGCGACTGGAGTCAGAGCATCTTCACTGTCTTGAAACATGTATGACAAACTATGTTGATGTTGCCTGACACGTCTTATTCTGTTAAAACTGCTTAAACTGCTTAAACTGTTAAAAGATATATTTTTGAAGCTGATATCATTATCATTTTATGTACATGCACAGTCACAGGATAATATTGCATAAACCTTCCTGTTCCTAGGAGATTCTGTTCAAATAACATATATATTTCAGAGGATGAGTTGTCATAGTTAGAAATTGCATTAAATTTCCTTTAGATTTTTATAGGGAATATTCTTATTTTTATGTTCAACAATTTAGACATTTTGGAAATTTAATTTTATATTTGGCTTAAACATTTTGAAGTTTGGTTCACAAGTTTTCTTTCACTTTATTATCTATCTTAATACAGAAATATAAGGTGTAAATCTGCTAAACAAAGAAAAGATTATTTTCAAGTTATCTCGTATGTATTATCTCGTCTATGAAAAAGCAAGGCGACAGATTAAATTATGTAATGTCCATTAGTTCTTTTGTAAGGGTAAACATATAAATACTTTATGTAATTAGACGTCTTTTGACAAGTTAAGTTGATAAAGAAGGAAATAGAAATAGCCACATTGACAATGAGTGGTTTTGCACGTGGTACGATAATCTGCCACTTTTACACTGAAAATTTTGTAAAATAAATTTTGATTGGCTCAAAACCTGAAAATTAGTTTAATTCCATGGATTCACTTTTTTTCTTGATTAGCGTCACTCTGCCATACGCTATCAAGAAATAAAGACTCTTTTTTATTGAATCCTTGGTTTTGACTATTTTCAGGTGAGTACATATTTAGGTCTTTCCACCTTTCCGTGGAAAGACCTATTGAATTTGTTCTGATTATTAGGTCTTTCCACTTTTCCGTGGAAAGACCTATTGTATTTGTTCTGATTATTATTATTATTTTTTTTTTTTTTCTTCCGCCTAAATTTTTTTCTTGCGTAGTATTGATGTTTCAAAAGATGTCGCTTAGATATTTGGAATATGATGTCGTATAGTTTATATGCTTTTAAAATTTACAACTGCGTAACAAAATACTTTACGTTGTAAGAGTTATCTCCCTAAACACTGTTTTTCTTGTGGCCACTACTCCTTCGCAACCGTAAAAGATTACGACAAATTTATTTTACCAAATTGCTCGTTACTTCTTCAGGATTAGGCAATTCATTTGGACCGAAGCTATCTGGAGACTCCATATGAGAGTTATTTCCCCTTATGCATTTGATATAAGTGATATGCGTTTCTAACTGGTAAACCATAAGTGATAGAGACCTAGGGTCTCTTGATTTGAGATCCTTGGTCCAAAAAAATGAAAATAAGGTCAAGGTCAAAGGTCAAGGTCATATTCTAAAATTTGATTTTGGCTTATTTTCACTTATTTTCAAATACTGTATTACATATTGACAAATATTTTTTCCTAAATTGTTAGTTGCGACATGTCCTTACTTGTATATTTTGGTTGAAAGGGTGCGCATACAATAAATTGGAGTTTTTGTCCATCTTACATTTAGAATTACGCGTAAAGTGGTATTACTCATTAACCAAACATATTAAAGACCTAGGGTCTTTTGATTTAAGGTCCTTGATTTGTGACCTTGAAATTTAGGTCAAGGTCATAGGTTAAAAGGACGTTCTAGATTTTGACCTTTGCTTTAAATTCATATAAATACATCATAAAGCCATAGGAACTAATATTTTAAACTGATTTTTCATATTTCAATATCAAAATAGACCTTTACTTGTGGAAAGACCTTCAATTGTTCTCTGAACAATTGGTTTTTAATTAGGTCTTTCCACTTTTCCGTGGAAAGACCTATTGAATTTGTTCTGATTATTATTATTTTTCTTCTTCCGCCTAAATTTTTTTCTTGCGTAGTTTTGTTGTTTCAAAAGATGTCGCTTAGATATTTGGAATATGATATCGTATAGTTTATACGCTTTAAAAAATGACAACTGCGTAACAAAATACTTAACCTTGTAAGAGTTATCTCCCAAAACACTGTTTTTCTTGTGGCCACTACTCCTCCGCAACCGTAAAAGATTACGACAAATTTATTTTACCAAATTGCTCGTTACATCTTAAGGATTAGGATATTCATTTGGACCGCAGCTTTACGGAGACTCCATATGAGAGTTATTCCCCATTTTCATTTGAATTAAGTGATATGCATTTCTAAATGCTAAACCATAAGTGATAGAGACCAAGGGTCTTCAGATTTGAGGTCCTTGGTCCAAAAAAATGAAAATGAGGTCAAGGTCAAAGGTCAAGGTCATATTCTAAATTTAGATTTTGGCTAATTTTCCCTTATTTTCAAAAACCTTAAAAGATATCGACAAATTATTTTTACTAAATTGTTAGTTGCGACATGTTGTAACTTATAAATTTTGGTTGGAAGGGTGCGTAAACAATAAATGAGAGTTTTCGCCCATCTTATATTTAAAATCATGCCTAAAGTGATATAACTCATTATTAACCATACATATTACAGACCTAGGGTCTTTTTATTTGAGGTCCTTGGTTCGTGACCTTGAAATTGAGGTCAAGGTCAAAGGTTAATAGGACGTTCTCGATTTTGACCTTTGCTTTAAATTCATATTTATACATTATAAAGTCATAGGAACTGACATTCTAGATTGATTTTTAATATTTTGATAATAAAATAGATCTTTACTTGTGGAAAGACCTTCAATTGTTCTTTGAACAATTGGTTTTTAATTATTATTATTTTTTTTTTTTTTTTCTTCCGCCTAAATTTTTTTCTTGCGTAGTATTGATATTTCAAAAGATGTCGCTTAGATATTTGGAATATGATGTCGTATAGTTTATACGCTTTAAAAATTTACAACTGCGTAACAAAATACTTTACGTTGTAAGAGTTATCTCCCCAAACACTGTTATTCTTGTGGCCACTACTCCTTCGCAACCGTAAAAGATTACGACAAATTTATTTTACCAAATTGCTCGTTACATCTTCAGGATTAGAATATTCATTCGGACCGAAGCTATCCGGAGACTCCATATGAGAGTTATTTCCCCTTATGCATTTGATATAAGTGATATGTGTTTCTTACTGGTAAACCATCAGTGATATAGGCCTAGGGTCTTTAGATTTGAGGTCCTTGGTCCAAAAAAATGAAAATAAGGTCAAGGTCAAAGGTCAAGGTCATATTCTAAATTTTGATTTTAGCTTATTTTCTCTTATTTTCAACAACCGTGAAAGATATTGACAAATTATTTTTACTAAATTGTGAGTTGCGACATGTTGTAACTTATAAATTTTGGTTGGAAGTGTGCGTAAACAATAAATGAGAGTTTTCGCCCATCTTATATTTAAAATCATGCCTAAAGTGATATAACTCATTAACCATACATATAACACACCTAAGGTCTTTTTTATTTGAGGTCCTTGGTTGGTGACCTTGAAATTGAGGTCAAGGTCAAAGGTTAAAAGGACGTTCTAGATTTTGACCTTTGCTTTAAATTCATATTTATACATTATAAAGTCATAGGAACTGACATTTTAGATTGATTTTTAATATTTTGATAATAAAATAGACCTTTACTTGTGGAAAGACCTTCAATTGTTCTTTGAACAATTGGTTTTTAATTATTATTTTTTTTTTTTTTTTTCTTCCGCCTAAATTTTTTTCTTGCGCAGTATTGATGTTTCAAAAGATGTCACTTAGATATTTGGAATATGATGTCGTATAGTTTATACGCTTTAAAAATTTACAACTGCGTAACAAAATACTTTACGTTGTAAGAGTTATCTCCCCAAACACTGTTTTTCTTGTGGCCACTACTCCTTCGCAACCGTAAAGGATTACGACAAATTTATTTTACCAAATTGCTCGTTTCTTCTTCAGGATTAGGATATTCATTTGGACCGAAGCTATCCGGAGACTCCATATGAGAGTTATATCCCCTTATGCATTTGATATAAGTGATATGCGTTTCTAACTGGTAAACCATCAGTGATATAGGCCTAGGGTCTTTGGAATTAAGTCCCTTAGTCCAAAAAAATGAAAATAAGGTCAAGGTCAAAGGTCAAGGTCATATTCTAAATTTTGATTTTGGCTTATTTTCTCTCATTTTCAACAACCATGCAAGATAATGACAATTTATTTTTACTAAATTGTGAGTTGCGACATGTTGGATCCTATAAATTTAGTTTGGAAGGGTGCGTAAACAATAAATGAGAGTTTTTGCCCATTTTATGTTTAAAATCATGCCTAAAGTGATATAACTCATTAGCCATATATATTACAGACCTAGGGTATTTTTATTTGAGGTCCTTAGTTGGTGACCTTAAAATTGAGGTCAAGGTCAAAGGTTAATAGGACGTTCTAGATTTTGACCTTTGCTTTAAATTCATATTTATACATTATAAAGTCATAGGAACTGACATTTTAGATTGATTTTAAATATTTTGATAATAAAATAGATATTTACTTGTGGAAAGACCTTCAATTGTTCTTTGAACAATTGGTTTTTAATGTATATATATTTTTCTATTATGTTTTAAACTACGAAGGTAATTTATTCAATTTTGAAAGGTTAATTAGTTGAATTAAATATTGGGTTTTTAATTCAAATTATTTAAGAAACCGTCAAAAATGAAAATCCAAAGCGTTTCTTCATATCCTATTTGAAAAGTTAACTGATGTACTTTTGGCAAAAAGTACTTAATTTGGTAAACAGAAATTTTAAACATCACTTATGTAAATATATTTGTTTCAAAGTTACAGTTTAGTTTGTAATAGTTTTAGTTTACTATTACTGTTTAATTATGTCACTGTGTACATATCTTGAATGTACAGTTAAGTTTTGGTATTGCGGGCTGCCATAGATTTATTTATATGGGAGATAACTCAGGGTTTACTTGCGACAAAATTGCGGGACAAATAATATTGTGTATTTTCACCAGTTTAGAGCCAAAATAAGTCATGGTTAGTGTTATACATTTATTATTCAATACATTAATGTTAGTTTTCCATTGTCGCCAAGTAACAAAGCTTGTATAAGCAAAGAAACATTAGTTCTCCTGAATTTCCCATTCCAGCCTTGTGATTTCTATATTTTGAGACTTTGTTTCTTTACTATCCTAATAGTTAAGACTGATGCCTAAAATTTAAGTGCATTTAAATATATTACTTTATTTAAATTGTATTTTACTTTAGAGTAAATTAACTCAGTAGTCCCAGAATGTTTTATTTTAGTATGTGAGCTAGGTCCCCAGAGATAACTTAAGTAGTTATCCCCCCTTGATATGCAAATTAGTTTGCAGGTGTTTGTTTTAATTAGAGTATTTTGTATATAAACTTGTTTGAGATTAATTACATGTTTCATTGTGGCATGTCTATGGAGAGTCATTTTAAACAATGCAGATTGTTTATATTTAGTTTTGATATTTTATAAAGATGATAAAATTTAATGTTTAAGAATTTTTTAGTCAAAAAAAATACAATTTGAAATTTATAAATCTTTAGTCAAAAATACAATTTGAAATTTATATCTGTTTGGTTAAGGCGTTATAAAATCACGTTCCTTATTCAGGGATAGACATCAGTCAGAATGTTTTATCTTTAAAATTCATATTTTATTTGGTTTTATTCTACTAAGCCATGTAAAGGCTTAGTTTAGGAAATTTTGATATTGTTAGTTTGCTGTCTATTATTATGTTGTGATGTAATATATATTATAGACTCTGCCATACGCTATCAAGAAATAAAGACTCTTTTTTATTGAATCCTTGGTTTTGACTATTTTCAGGCCTGCCAAAGACAATTGTGTCAGCTTTCTTTAAGAAGCACGCAGCACCCGAAAGTAAGCTCACCGAATAGTTCATCACCCTGCTCGCTCTACCCACACAATAATTACACAGAAAACTTAGTTGTGTCATGAGAATGGATCAGCTTTCAGCTTTTTGTTTCCCAGTCCTGTGACTTCAAGTGCTTTCTTTTCGCTGATGTCACATCTCTACTGTGGTGAAATTCCTTATCTTTAAGAATATTTTCTTTTCCATCAAGTGCCTATTAGTTGATGACTGAATTGACTTCAGGCTGTCCGGCTCATACTCCTCATTTTTAATAAAATCTGGCTAAGTACTGATTGAGTTCATGTACAGATATATCCTCTATTGTCCGTAATTCGTTGATCTCCTTTTACCATTCAGTTAATAATTTTACGTCACTTTTAGTTTTTCTCTTTGTGTTATCATTTTTCATTTCTTCAATGAAATTACTGGTATGAACATTCCATACTGTGATTAACCCACAGGCACTTGTTTCTATCCATACGAAGGTCGACTATCCATATAAATAGAAGAAGGTGGCTAACGAAATTTTTTTTAGGTCACGACAGTCTCCGCTTGGGACGCTTTTTCTACCCTTCAACTTAATGCTAAAAATCCCTACCTTATATGAATCGATTCAGTAAATATTTTCCTTTAACACTAAACTAATTTCATAATCCCCACAGTGTTCCTCTTCACGGTAATCTACTCTCAATTCACTAAACCATGTCCAAAAGTTCAACTACCATCTTTCCAATGTATCTACTTCCGGTTGACATCGCAGTAAATTTATTTTGTTTTCATTGACTCAGTTTCTTTCCCCCTAATTCTGATACGTTTTTTACCTCCAAAATAAAAGATCGATGAAATTCTTTAGAGTTACCATATAAATTCGGAATTCTCTAGTATTATCGAATTCATTCAAATTAGTTTCTGACTTTCTGATTTTTTTAATAACAACAATAAATGTACTTATTTCGGTGAAATTTCATCTTTAAAAATATATTGATAATGAAAATAATAAACTGGTAATTTTACAGAATCATTTCGTTTTTAAAAAGATAGCATTCTGCCCACAACCGGAAGTAGATACATTGGAAAGATGGTAGTTGAACTTTTGGACATGGTTTAGTGAATTGAGAGTAGATTACCGTGAAGAGGAACACTGTGGGGATTATGAAATTAGTTCAGTGTTAAAGGAAAATATTCACTGAATCGATTCATATAAGGTAGGGATTTTTAGCATTAAGTTGAAGGGTAGAAAAAGCGTCCCAAGCGGAGACTGTCGTGACCTAAAAAAAAATTTCGTTAGCCACCTTCTTCTATTTATATGGATAGTCGACCTTCGTATGGATAGAAACAAGTGCCTGTGGATTAACCTCTCATCGTCTGCTTCAGTTGCCATCTTGTTTACAAATAGTATTTGATTGACAGGTCACCGGAAGTCAAACTCGAGGCACGATATGGATTTTCGAGAGCTGATATCGATATCAGCCCCGTGGGCTGATAACCAACCTTGACTTCCGGCTCTTATTAGCCATGCAAAAACGTACATATCAGTACTAAATATGTGAAAATTCTATTTATCGTATATTTAATACTAAATACAACAATTTTGTATATCTAATGAAGGGTCTTTTTTCCAGTCTGTATCACATACCCTGTATCGTATACCCCATATCGCATAGGTAAACTCGTATCGCATACCCTGTGTTGAAGAATCTTAATAAACCATGAGTTGTGTTTTTCTATACGTTTAATCGTCGTGATAGCTAATGCATATAATATAACGTCACAGAGTTAAGCGGTATGGTAACAACGTTATCATAACGTAATGTTCGTACTTCGCGTATTTTTCGGCATTCTGGGGGCCGACAAAAGTGCAATATGTAACGAAAATAAAAAAATGTAAATTCACAATATAGATAAATAAATTTAAAATTAATGTCCATCTCAAATAAAATAATCAAATTCCTTAACCTTGACTGAACACAATTAATTTTATCTCTCAGTCCATTCGTGGATTTTTCTTCTGGCACACACGGCGGCTTCACGAAACGGTAATCGTCTTTGTATGTTACTGGTTCCTGGTTGTTGAGTTTCACGTGTTTCCTTTGGGTGAATATTGTCACATATCTCTAAGGGATATAATTTGACGATCGGTCGAGAAAAGCATCCGGATTTTGTTCTCACTTCGGCTGCTCTTGTAAGTCCATCGTTTCCAGTTATTAAAGAATCAACGACTCCGATTGTCCATTTGTTTCTTGGATACTTGTCTTCTTGGATTTGAACAACATCTCCCACTTGAATTGTCTGGTCGTTATCTCCTGTTCGGGTGTGATATTCACGTAGCGACGTTAGATATTCTGATTTCCATCGCGACCAAAATTGGTCAATTACAAAATTTTGCAGTTCAGCACGTTTAGAAATGTCGCTTCTGTCTGTGAAACTATAAAGAACTATAAAGCAGGTGCGATGGTGTCAAAGGTTCCTGATCCTCGATGTCGGTGGACACATACGTTAAAGGCCGATCGTTCAACACGGCTTCAATTTTGGTGACTATTGTTTGTAAATCCTCCAATGTAATGTACGATCTTCCAAGAACTTTTCGTAAGGACATTTTTGTTAGTCCTAATAGAGAATTCTCGATATCTGACTTTTCTAACGTCATACATACAGTATACGTAAGAAATCACAATTAAGACTATATTTGAGATTGAATTGTCTCCCTTTTTCCAAAAAAAAAAAAAACATATCAAAATGCATTCAGCTATAATTTCGCCATTATCTTCATATTTTTCTTAATCTAATTAGGATATATAAATTAAGAAAACATTGTTGTACATAGGGAAAGCGTTCATTTTCAGTTAGGGAGTCATGAATACATTGGACAATTAAAACAATCTTCATACTGTACGTGTAAGTCTTTTTGTTTGTAAGAAACAAACCGATCAAAAACCAGTTACAGCCCAATGCCATTAAGGGACTGTTTTATGCTTTATGGTCTGGTGTGGTCTTTTTGGAATGTTTTCGTCTTTCATTTATTTTCATACTTCGTCATCCCGGGCTTTAATATCTCAGATCGTTAATCTATGTCCTAGCTTTCTTACGAGTTATTTAGTGTGAATTGTTGCAACTGTCTTTTTAAATTGATTTTTACCGACTGCTGTTGCATCACTTTCTAAACTTAGGAGAGCATTTTGAGTCGGTAAACATGTTTGTCCACCGCCATAATTTATGCTCGGTCGTATGCTACTCAGTGCTTGACTTTGTTGCTGTTTATAATATTTGTGTTTGGTTCGCACATGTTTGCTTTCTCGTTTTAATTCCCTTGCCTTTCCCTTTCCAAAATAGCGATTTTGTCAGTGCATAATTACTCGATCTTTAAGCGTACATGCACGTCTTCAACTTGAAAAAGCAGTTTCGATTTTTAGTAATTATAGTGATTCTGGTAACTTAAAATTATTGACCATTAAACCTTAAGAAACATAATCGTAATTAAAAACCAATTGTTCAGAGAACCATTGATGGTCTTTCCACCAGTTAAGACCTTTTTTTATATGAATATATTAAAATTTGGTTTTAAATGTCAATTGTACCGTCAAATGACAGCTTATTGAACGCTAATCCAAAAATGTATGGTTTCTATGGAAAAAGATATAGATAAGGGAGATAATTGTTTACTTCCGGTTCAAACGATGTTATTTCCGGTATAGTTTGATAGTTAAAGTGACACTGATTCCAAAAATATATGGTTCTATATACTTTTTCATTAATGAAGTACAAAATATAGCTACTTCCGGTTTACAAAAGGTCACTTCCGGTTGTCTTTTTCTAGATCACATTGCTTGCAACCTAATTTTAAAAGTCCCAAGTCTTGATCATGTATACATATGAGGTAAAAGCAAAGGTCAAAATCTAGAACGTTACATTTACCTATGACCTTGAGCTCAATTTCGAGGTCATCAACCAAGGACCTCAAATCAAAAGACTCCAGGCCTCTACTATATATGGTTAATGAGTTGTATTACCTTACAACTAATATTAGATATAAAAGGGGGCAAAACTGGAATCAAATGTCTACGTACTCTTTTGACTAAAATCTACGTGTTACCACATGTCGCAACTAACAATTTAGTAAAAACAATTTGTCGATAAGTTATACGGCTTTTGAAAATGAGTGAAAATAAGCCAAAATCAAAATTTATAATATGACCTTGACCTTTGACCTTGACCTTATTTTCATTTTTTTGGACCAAGGACCTCAAATCAAAAGACCCTAGGTCTCTATCACTTATGGTTTACCAGTTAGAAATGCAAATTCTTATATCAAACATAAAAGGGGGGATAACTCTCATAAGGAATCTATATATGGCTTCGGTCAAAATAAAACAGAACATCCTGAGGATATAACGAGCAATTTGGAAAAATAAATTTGTCGGTTTCTTATACGGTTGCGAAGCCTTAGAGATAACAAGAGAAACAGTGTTCGGGGAGATAACTCTCATTTGGGAAAGTATTCGGTTAAAACGAGTTGGTTTCAAAAGCGTATAAACTGTTCGATATCATATTCCAAAAATCTAAGCGACAACTTGCGAAACAAAAAAACAGCGAAGGAAAAAAATTAGGCGGAAGAAAAAAAAAAAAAATAATAATAATAATAATAATAATAATCAGAAGAAATCCAATAGGTCTTTCCACGGAAAAGTGGAAAGACCTAATTAATGGAAGCAAAGGAATGTATAAAGAGCTGATATCCAGTTTAGGATTCAATAACTGGAGACACTGCTATACATCTGTTGTACTTTGTTTAAAATGCCAAGGGTTAATTATTAAGTCAAAGCATATTATCATTAAACTATTATAATTGAAATAAAAAATCTCAAAATACAAATATCATCCCACTTTGTTGACCGTCAATCCACGATTTTCAAACCAAAATAGGTTGTATCTCTAATTTAAAGTTGTGTTTGACGTATGGTTATCATAACTAGTATTTTGAAGGTTTTTTTTCTCCGGAAAAAACCTTCAGATATACCTTATAGTCAAGTCAGAATCAACATATGTGTGAAATTATAAAAAATCAAAAGATAAATGTTTATGGTTGATACAAAACTTCACGCCAACATATAAATGTGTCGTATATCTTGTATGAAGATAGTTCTTGTTTGTTTATTGTCGTCAGTACATAATTAAGGCAATCTGAAATTGAGCCCTTGGTCTGGACTAAAGCTAAAAATGAAGGTCATACGGTAACCAATAGTTGCTTAAAATCAACATTATTTCCCCTGATAGTTAGCTATCTGATTGTTAATACTGTTAGATGTCGACGATTCATCTTTTGTGGTTGAACAAAGGATTTTTTTTAAAGTTTATTTTTTTTGGCTTCATATATATCATGTATATATTATTCATCAAATTGTCTGTACGAAATAAAATGCCCCTCCGCACCAAATATTTAAACACATAAAAAGATGGTTCGTTCCTTCTATGATGTTAACATTAGAAAGAAAAATAACGGAACATCTGAGTTGCTATCTCCTTGCCATATTCTACCAAACATCTCTTTAAACGAGTATCTTGGGAAGAATTTCTTTATACGAAATATCGAATGAAACAAGTGTGGACACAGACTAGCGTGGACAGTATCCAGCATATAAGAGAATTACTCGGTCAAACTCATAAGACCCAAACAAATTCGAACTTGATTTGGATTTTATCATGGACATTTGCCAGCCAGACGATACCCCCAGATAGACCATCAGAAAGACAGATAAACAGACAGATCAGACCACCAGAAAGACAGATATACAGACAAATAGGACCACCACACCGACAAGACCATCAGACAGACAGACCGACAGGCAAGGCCCCCATACAGTCACACAAACAAGACCACAAGACAGACACGCAAAAAAGACCACCAGACAGACACACAAACAAGACTACCAAACAGGCACAGACAGACAAGACAATCAGACAGACAGCAAGCCAGGCAAGCCAGACAAGACAACCAGACAGACAGACAGCCAAACCAGACCACCAGATAGACAGAAAAGACCACCAGACAGACAGAAAAGACCACCATACAGACAGACAGACAGACAAGACCACCATGCAGACAGACAGACATACCAGATAAACAGACAGACAGACAAGAACACCAGATAAACAGACAGACAGACATACAAGACAACTAGACTAGACCACCAAACAGACAGACACACAAGACCACCAGACAGATATACAGAGGAGACCACCAGACAGACAAGACAAACAAGACCACCAGACAGACAGACAACAAAGACTACAAGACAGACAGACAAACAAATATAATAAAGTCTCCTACAGCTCCACTTCACAGGTCAGGGACTTATATATCTAGTTAACACTAGATGATTAACGATCTATATCAATCAACAAAATGTTTTATAGCTAATTAGGCACTAGTCCCACATAAATCAATTTAGTTTAATAACCGATTAAACTTAACCAAACTTAAACTAAATCAGCATAATTATCTTTGCGTCTTGGCTTTAAAGGTCATATATAAATATGTAATATAACGTTGCTATGAAATAAAGAGAAGAGCAAATATATTTGCGGGTTTCTACAATGTACATGAAATACTGTTGAGACCGAATATCTACAGATAAGCCTTTTTCAAATGATTTTTACAGTTTGTTCTTTTGTTGTACTATATATATAAAACCACTGTTCCAGGTTAGGGGAGGGTTGGGACTCCGCCACATTACGTACATATGTGCCTGTCCCAAGTCTAGAGCCTGTAATTCAGTGGTTGTCGTTTGGTGCCGTGTTACATATTTGTTTCTCGTTCATTTTTTTTGTACATTAATTAGGACGTTAGTTTTTTCGTTTGAATTGTAAAACGTTTTACATTTGTCATTTCGGGGCCTTCTATAGCTGACTATACGGCATGGCCTTTGCTCATTGATGAAGGCTCTACTGTGACCATTTTTATTAATTTCTGTGTCATTTGGTCTCCTGTGAAGAGTTGTCTCATTGGCAATCACACCTCATCTTTTTTTATTTATTATTATTTTAAACGAGAAACATTTATCAAACATACCAACAAACGACAAGCACTGCTCCTGACTTAAATTCCTGACTTAGGACAGGTGCATATAATATATGCTGCGGGTTTGAACGTTTTAACAGGCGCCAACCTTCACCCTAAAACTGATACAGTAGTATAACATTACAATTGAAAAGACGCACTATAAAATATTAATTGAAAATGGCTTTACTCTTAGACTATAAAAAAATGAATGTAATATGAAATCGTGTACCAGTGTTTGACTGAAATTTCTGCAAATTTACTTTGCATATGTTGTTATGGCTCTTGCTCTTTCTGCATGAAAGAGAATAAACTTTCAGAAAGCAACAAAAAAAAATAATTTTGCAAACATCAGCTACATTTTCTTTTATCTGTTTTGACTCCTTATAATTATAAAATCTTGATTTATTTCCTTGCAAAAACTTCTAAGCTTGTTCAATTTCATGTAGTATGTGCTGCAACGCATTTAAAAAGATTGGAATTGATGACAGGGGACTCTACAAAGATCCTTTAGTAATCTAAATAAATGTTCATCAGTTGACAAATAACATTGCACATTAACGTAACAACTGTAAAAATACAAATGTCGTCTTCACCGAAAACTTAAATAATCAATTTGGAAAAAAATGTATAGACGTTACGCGTGATGTTCGTACATGAAAGCGTGACACAACGTCGCTAAAATTTCGTAACGTTCAAACCAAAAAATGGACTGAAACGTTGTTTTTAAGCAAGTGCGACATTCTTTTAAGACTCCGCAAAATCGACGGTGCCTTTTAACTACTTATCGAAAATTGATATATTTTAGTTTTTTGAAAAATTAAGAAAAATAATATTTTAAAAAATCATAAAATTCTACCATTATAAAAGCAGTGATAAGCAAACAATTGACGTAAATTTGAGTTGAGTTCGTTTTTACGTCAAAAAATGGCGGTGCGACAACCTTGTAAGCCTTTGAAAAATCGCTCATAAATTACCATATATCATTTTTCAGGATATTTGTCTTTAAATTCATAAAATTAAGCAAATTAACATTAAATTAAATACAAATACTAAACTTTTTTCATTTTAGATAAATGTTTTTTGATTCTCAAATCTGGAATCCCATTTTTTTTCACCGTGGGACAGATTTGCCCTTGTAGTATGGAACGCGTTTTTTTTTCTATGACATCATCATAACGTCATTAAAAAATGCATCAAATACTTAATGAACCATTCTGTTTAATAATGAAAAAAAACGTTTTTCAAAATATTAAATAGTTTTGACAAAAATCATAGTTTAGTGGTTACAATAAATGAAATATGTTACGCGGGACAACCTAAAAATCGCCGTTTTTTAAAATGAAGCTTCTCGCATGCAGCATAAAACATAGTTTCAACAATCATTTTTTTCGTTTTTATTTTAAAAATCGTTATTTTTCAAAATACGTACAAAATCAATGAATATGATATCAAAAAATTATATATTTTGGACTTGCATCTTGCCAACTACACCGAATTTCCAATGAGGTACGAACATCGCGCGTAACGTCATAACATATGTCAACTTCAATTAAAAGATACTGATAAATTTCATTTTATCTATAAAAATCGTATTTTTTTTTAGCTTACTGTCAAAAAAATATATATCTGTAAAAACAATCACCGACTTACCATCTTACGTATGCAGTCAGTGATTAAGTTCGCAATACATAAGTTTTCACCTTTTTAACGGTCTAAAAATGATTTTGGGAAAAGAAAGACAATCCAAATTAATAATTTTCACTTTCATACGTACAATGTATGCTTGAAAGGTATAAATAACATGAAATTGACGCTTCATACGTACAAATACCATTGTTAAGTTACATTTAATGTATAAAGTAGATACTTATGTCGCTTGTGTTGTTTTCTCTATTAAGCGCTCCCACCAACCACCATACCAGGGAGCTCGTTTTATTATGAATTTCCAACTCGTCCCACAGACGGATAACGCATCATTTAAGGTTTCAGATTTGGTTAGTCTCTCTAAAGTCTCGGATGCGGCCATGTACGTTGACGCATTGTCAGATATCATCACTCTCGGCAAAGACTTGCGGCTCGTAAATCTTCTGAACGCTTGTAAAAAAGATCTTTCTTTAAGATCTGTGACGACCTCTAAATGCACTGCGCGCGTTGACGCACATGTAAATAAGCATATTAATACTTTGCTTCCGTGTCCGTTATTGTCTTTAACAAATAACGCGCCAGTAAAATCAACACATGTGACGGTAAACGGTGGTGCTTCCATTAATCTTGTCTTTGGTAGAGGTGGAGGATCTGGCGGACTGTACGGTTTTCCGGTTACTTTACGGCAAGTAATGCATTTACGAAGAACTTTTTTCACTTGTTAACGTATTTTAGGTATCAGATAATTTTGGCGAATCTTGGTGACTGTGGCTAATACTCCTGAATGTTTTAAATTCTTATGAACTTCCGATATAAGCAATTCAGTAAAATGATAATTATTTGGTAATAAACACGGAAATCTTGAATTTTCACTAATTGGAGCAATATGAATTCTCCCGCGGCAACGAATGATTTCTTTCTCATCTATATATAGTCGTAATTGTCGAATTAAGGTATTAGGTGTGTTCGATTGCGACTTCAAAGTCTTGATTTCTTTATCAAATGAAATCCTCTGAGCACTTATTATCCATTTTTCTGTTGCATCTTGTAGTTCATCGCATGTGATGAATTTGCTCTGTATTCTATGTAAGCGTGATTTGCGGCAATTCGCTATGAATCGGTAAATCCATGAACTAACACGTAGTATCTTTGTTAATGTACTGTATCTCATAATATCCAGTATGCAATGAATGCCATGTGTATTATTCACTTCAATTGTATTTGTAACGCTCTCCTCTTGATCTATATTCAACGACCAATACGTGACTTTGTTTATTGATAAAGCTGATTTTACATGTGCTGCAATTCTAGCTCCTATCACAGCGGCCACTAGTTCTAATTGTGGTAATGTCAATGTCTTTATAGGTGCAACACGGCTCTTAGCAAATACTAATGTTGACTGATGTCCATTTGTAATATAAACAGCTGATCCGTAGACTCTCTGGCTGGCATCAACGAAAACATGTAACTGTTTTGGTTCATCTGTACTCGCAGTTAAAAACTGTCTCGGTAACTCTGTGTTTGTTGAAAATTCTAAGTCTCTAGCTAATTCCAACCACTGTTGTTGTACGTTTAATGGTAGTGGCTCATTCCACTCAAGTTTGTCTTTCCAGAGGTCTTGCATTAAGATTTTGGCCCTAACGGACACTGGCGAAAGTAATCCCATAGGATCGTAGATTCGAGATGATTGACTCAGTATTTCACGTTTCGTAATGTTTGGTTCCTTAATATCTGTTACATTAACTTTATGAAAAGAAATTGTATCTTTTTCAGTGATCCATATCATTCCTAGTATTTTCACCGTTATGTTCTTTTCGGCTAAATTTTCGTTTTTTTGCAATTTCAGTTAAATCACTGCAGTTTGAGCTCCAAGATCGCAAATTAAACCTCCCTTTGACATTAAATTTCTCGCATCCTTGAAATATGTAATGGCTTCGTCATAAGTCTCAACGCTTGACAGAATATTGTCTACATATAAGTCCCTTTTCATCGTTTGTGTTATACTACTTTCATTTTCGTCCAAGTGCTTAAGTAGAGTGGCATTTAAAATAAATGGTGAGCATGTTGCGCCAAACAATATCGATTTAAACCTGTAAGTTGTAAGATTGCCATGTGGGTGTTTGGGGTCAGCTAACCAAAAGAAACGTGTAGCGTCACGATCCTTCTTGTCAAGTCCTATCTGTAAAAAGGCCTTTTCAATATCTGTACTGATACCATATTTTCCGATTCTGAATCGCATTAATATTTTCGTTAAGTCATTTAGATTTGGTGGCGTTGACATTAAGCAATCATTTAAGCTGTCTAAATCTTGCTGTGGTTTACAATTGCAGTCGTACTCTATACGAATTTGGGTAGTCTCTGAATCTTTTTTAACAGGATGGTGAGGAATATAGCGAATCATATGTTTGTTGTTATCATCTTCCGTATCTGGAACTCTCTCTATAAATCCTCTCTTTTCTTGGTCATTGATTATTTCACTGTATTTTTGTAGCAAGTGCGGTTCCCGGTTAAGGCGTCTAATTATATTCTCGGTCCTACCTTTAGCAATGGCCATATTTGAAGGCAAATCTGGGTGGTCAAGTTTCCAAGGCAACTTTGCCGTGTACTTTCCATTCTCGTAATCAATAGTTGTCTTCTGGTATGTCTGTAAATAGTTGGTGTTCTCCTTGTTTTCACATGTATTGATTCCTATTGACTCAAGTGACCAAAACTTTTCAATCTCTGTCTCCTCCAATTGATGGGATGAAATGATGTTTAAAAGAACTGTAGATCTTGAATGCTGGCTGATATTTGCAATAATTGGTCCTGATAACAAATATCCTATCTTTGACTGTACAGCGGTGGGTCCTTTTCCTCTTATGATTTTGTCCTCGATAATTTCCCAGTAATAATCCGCGCCTATTAGTATGTCGATCTCAAAACGCTCTCCACTGTGTACAGAATGTGCAAGTTTAAGTCCTCTCAAATGTGGCAAGCTCCTTGTAGTCTGTGAAATATTGTTATGAATCGGGACGGCAATTTCCGGTACAATGAGTGTGTTTATACGCACATTTTCTCCCGTGTCGGTCTGTAATTGTATTGTTGCAGTTTCCAAGTTACGAACTTTCTGAGATAAATCTCCGAACGCAGAAAGTTGAATGCTGACTTTCCCCGTTGTTTTAATTTCTAGTTTATCGGCTAATTTCTGAGTGATAAAAGTACGTTGCGCTCCTTCGTCAAATAAGATGTTACATTCTATTTTTACGTCGTTATATATAAGTGGTGCAGTTGCTGTTTTTAGAAGAATGTCGGGACTTACTTGTGATGCATGCAATACGCTAGTTGTGTTTGTTGTTTCAACCACGTTGATAGCTGTCTGTTGTATTTTCGGCTCCTGCTTCGTACCTGTATTGACCTCTTTCCCTTTCCATATGCTTGTATGATGCATTCCGTTACAATTTTAACACCGTTTTGTAGACTTACATGCGGCCATCCGGTGTGACCCTAAACAGTTAAAGCATAACTGTTTCTGTTTTACAATTTGATTCCTAGCGTTTGCGTCTGTTACTTCAGAGCACTCCGTCGGATAGTGCTCACCTGAACAAAAAATACATGTATGCGTATTTACCTTCTTCCGTGTGTCATTTAATTTACCTTTATTGTTTGATCTTGGTTGTGTACCTGTGAAAAATGCTGTGGTGTGCAATCTGTCCGGTTCCATGACTCCCTGTCCTGTCTCAAGTATTTCAATCTCTTATTGGTTATTGATTTTCGTAGATTTTGCAATATCAAATTATCTCTCCCGTGTTCTCTTGCAATAGATTTTCTTATGTCAATTGGTAACTTGTCCAAAACTACAGGTACCAAGAGCGAACCATACATCTCTGGTGTTTGACCAAGTGACTCTAATCCTCGTACGTATGATTCTAATCTGTCTCCGTAAGACCTCAAACTAAAAGCATCATTTGTTGGTGTGGGTAAATTCATGAGTGCTTTCATGTAAGCATGTATAAGTTTGCTAGGTTGTCCGAACCGATCTCCGAGAAGGTTGACTGCGGTTTCGTAGTTACTATTAGTCAAAGCGAATCCCTCTACTGTTTGCGAGGCGCTTCCCTCTAGCTGGGCTTTAAGACAATTAAACTTTTGGATTGGCGTTAATGTGTCGTTGTAGTGTATAGATGACTCGAAACAATCCCAAAATGTTTGACACTTGAGAATATCTCCATTAAAATAGGGTAAGTCTAACTTTGGAAACCTATGGTAATTAGTTTTTGAAGATCTCGGTTCTGACGGGACTTGAATCATGACATTATCTGATGGACGGATATGCACTGTAGGGGCGTTAATTGAATACTGCTGGTTCATAGAATCTATTGCACATCTGTTCATATCAACTCTAGCTTCGGGTGTGAAATGATATGCGTCTGGGTTAAGTCAGATTTGTCATTCACACTGACTCAGACTAGACAGTTTCATTTTGGAAAATGATTAAAAGACCCTTTCTCTCCTCAATAGATTTCGTTTGCTTTTAAAATATGATAACTTTAGGTGTGCAATCGAACTAAGGTTATAACAGTAAGGAGTCTATAGATTACTATTATTTTAAGCATTTGTATTAATTAGCAATACTTCATTTATGTGCATTGATACTTTTCCTAAATTTAAGGGTTTATAACTCTGAAACCAAAGCATTTAGAACAAATCTGACAGGGATAAAATTGTTTATGAATTCAACATTTATCTGCCCTGAAATTTTCAGATGAATCGGACAACCGGTTGTTGGGTTGCTACCCCGAAATTTGTAATTTTAAGGAAATTTTGCCGTATTTGGTTATAATCTTGAATATTATTATAGAAAGAGGTGAACTGTGAACAGCAAAAATGTTAAGCAAAGTAAGATCTACATAAAGTCAAATGACTAAAGTTTTTGCCCTTTATAGTAAATTTAAAAAAAAATTCTTGAATTTTTGTAATCTTTTACAAAAATCTTCTCCTCTGAAATTACTAAGACAAAATGTAACCAATCTCGTCCACAATCATCAAAAGAGTATTTAGTTTAAAAAATGTGTCGAATGACCCTGCCGGCGAACCAAGATGGCAGACATGGCTAAAAATAGTACAATTTTTGAAATTTTGCAGTTTTATGCTATTATCTTAGATATTATTAGTATCTCATGATATCTTATGCTATTAATTATGATTTTAACCTTTTTTTACATGATTTTCAAAGCATCAGTAAATACAGGTGAGCGACACAAGCTCTTTAGAGCCTCTAGTTTTGAGATAATTTTTAATGATTTCTTTTAAAAGGTAAAAATTCAGCTAGAAAATTTGACTTCCATCAAAGCTTTGTAAACCATGTGTTGATCTTAAAGGTGTCGACGTTTTTGATAAATAATAAGTTTTGAATAATACCGAACCTTTCGAATTTGGAACCTAGTAACATATATGTTTATACTAGTACGATGTTTGTTATATATACTAACAGTCATTTCCACGCATCCGACAAACACATGCATGCATGTGAAAACTAGAGGGTCCAAGGACCCTGTGTCGCTCACCTGATATTTTTATTTACAATTGTTACATGATAAATGCAACTGTTGTACTGTCGTTTAGTTTCAGAGATATAATACTAAAAAGTGCATTTGAAACCTATGCTTTATTTCAGCCAT
This sequence comes from Mytilus edulis, assembly GCF_963676685.1. Classification (NCBI taxonomy): domain Eukaryota; kingdom Metazoa; phylum Mollusca; class Bivalvia; order Mytilida; family Mytilidae; genus Mytilus; species Mytilus edulis. The sequence goes on along the minus strand of NC_092345.1, from coordinate 98,219,927 downwards.
GTGGGCAGGCAGGGTCATCATACACAGTGGTCCCTGGATATCCTAGTGGTGATTTAAACCAAGTTTGTTTAAATTCAACAGTTGTTTAAGGGGAGAATTTTTGTAAAATTTATCTAACAAGAAATGCAAAGTAATGAGAAAGTTGTGAAGTAGTTTTGTTGTTGCGCAACATCCCCCCCCCCCACTTTGCCAAAAAAACCAAAAAGGTAATAAAAAATTATCATATAAGGGCAATCTATCCTATTAATGATTTCTGCAAAATTCAGTTGATTGTGCAAGGGTTGTATAGCCAGCTGAGGTCGTTAAAAACTCTCTTTCTTTTGTTGTTGCAGATAGATCTTGACCTGATAAGCAATTTTACCACATGTCAGATTTGCTCTAAATGCTTTGGTTTTTGAGTGATAAGCCAAAAACTGCATTTTACCCCTATGTTCTATTTTTAGCCATGGCGGCCATCTTTATTGGTTGGCCGGGTCACCGGACACAATTTTTAAACTAGATACCCCAATGATGATTGTGGCCAAGTTTGGTTTAATTTGGTCCAGTAGTTTCAGAGGAGAAGATTTTTGTAAAAGATAACTAAGATTTACGAAAAATGGTTAAAAATTGACTATAAGGCAATAACTCCTAAAGGGGTCAACAGACCATTTTGGTCATGCTGACTTATTTGTAGATCTTACTTAGCTGAACATTTTTGCTGTTTACAGTTTATCTCTATCTATAATAATATTCAAGATAATAACCAAAAACAGCAAAATTTCCTTAAAATTACCAATTCAGGGGCAGCAACCTATCAACGAGTTGTCCGATTCATCTCAAAATTTCAGGGCAGATAGATCTTGACCTGATAAACAATTTTACTACATGTCAGATTTGCTCTAAATGCTTCGGTTTTTGAGTGATAAGCCAAAAACTGCATTTTACCAACTATGTTCTATTTTTAGCCATGGCGGCCATCTTGGTTGGTTGGCCGGATCACCGGACACAATTTTTAATTTAGATACCCCAATGATGATTGTGGCCAAGTTTGGTTTAATTTGGTCCAGTATTTTCAGAGGAGAAGATTTTTGTAAAAGATAACTAAGATTTACGAAAAATGGTTAAAAATTGACTATAAAGGGCAATAACTTCTAAAGGGGTCAACAGACCATTTTGGTCAGGTTGACTTATTTGTAGATCTTACTTTGTTGAACATTTTTGCTGTTCACAGTTTATCTCTATCTATAATAATATTCAAGATAATAACCAAAAACAGCAAAATTTTCTCAAAATTACAAATTCAGGGGCAGCAACCTACCAACGGGTTGTCTGATTCATCTGAAAATTTCAGGGCAGATAGATCTTAACCTGATGAACAATTTTATCCCATTTCAGATTTGCTCTAAATGCTTTGGTTTTTGAGTTATAAGCCAAAAACTGCATTTTACCCCTATGTTCTATTTTTAGCCATGGCGGCCATCTTGGTTGGTTGGGCGGGTCACCGGACACAATTTTTAAACTAGATACCCCAATGATGATTGTGGCCAAGTTTGGTTTAATTTGGTCCAGTAGTTTCAGAGGAGAAGATTTTTGTAAAAGTTAACGACGGACGACGACGACGGACGACGACGACGGACGACGGACGCCAAGTGATGAGAAAAGCTCACTTGGCCCTTCGGGCCAGGTGAGCTAAAAACTCATTCTAATTCAAGGACTAGAGATCACTTTTTTTATTTTAAACTAAATGAACAATTCCAAACTGCCATTTTCAATCTGAAGATGAAATTGAAATTATTGATCAAGCAAAGAGAAGATAAATAGTAGCTGTTTCTGCCATTGATCCGAACAAGGAATATTTTTCATTATAATCTTCTTGAAAGACGCACATTGGGGATGTTGATAGTACGGATAAACAGATCCTTAAAAGAGGGACAAAAGATACCAAAGGGACAGTCAAACTCATAAATCTAAAACAAACAGACAACGCCATGGCTAAAAATGAAAAAGACAAAGAAACAACAGCACACACGACACAACATAGAAAACTAAAGAATAAACAACACGAACCCCACCAAAAAACTAGGGGTGATCTCAGGTGCTCCGGAAAGGTAAGCAGATCCTGCTCCACATGCGGCACCCGTCGTGTTGCTTATGTGATAAAAAATCCGGTAAATAGTCTAATTCGGTAGGTCACATTCAGGAAAGAGAAGGGGATTGTAGTTACGACGTAAGGAACATATCCGATATCATTTGTGATACGGTTATTCCATAACGGTCAACCAACTCGTGATGGCGTCCGTAAAATTTACGAAGGGATGATTTCAACTTCACCATTTGGAACTCTTGGTTTAATAGCTTCCTTGTGAGCAGCAACCCTCTATCAAGAAAATCATGATAGGAAATGCAAGCACGGGAATATCGTATCAATTGGGAGATATATACCCCGTATGCAGGTGCTGCTGGAATGTTGCTACTTAGAAATGGAAAGTTCACAATTAGAAAGCTGAAATCATCTCTTTTGTCGTAAAGTTTTGTTTTCAACCGACCCTCATTGTCAATTTCTAGATGTAAGTCAAGATATGAGGCCGACTTAACTGTATCTGTAGCATTATTCGCTATAATTGTAGTTCGAAAACTACAGTTGAAGGAAGGTTGATAACATTTATACTATTAAAGCACTAAAGAACTTTGGTACTGCCTGTTTCCACGCGATAAATATACCTAGACTTAGATACTTGTGATGAGGGAGTCCTGGGCATCAAAGAGAATATGGATTTTGCAACAATTGACATACTTGGGCAGTGACAAATATTTTAAATACATACTTTCAATAAGTTAAGATCATGAGGAAATAAAATATATTTGTCAAAAATATATAATCAGTCATGTTTACAGTCTTCTTATTATATAAGTAGTTAAACATCAAAATGCCAGCTGTATTTAAAATTAGTGCAAAGGTTTGACGTTTGGTAAAGAAGTCGGTTGAAATAATTGAAAACTACGGCGAGTAACGTTACCATTACTAAACCGAACACTGTGTGTAACGTCAAAGTAGATAATAAACAAAGTAATTTGGTAAAAACTTCTTACCAAATGCCTATATGTTACTTTTATTTAAGTTTTTTTTAAGATATCCCCTATACTCAAATATTGCTGACACCGCATAATGTTGATCTATTCTATTTACCTGACTCCATCGTTTTTTGTTCCGTATTTTGTTGTTATCCTTTAGATGAACAATTAAATGATTCCCTCCGGGTAGTTTCCAAGTTATCCGTGCCCCATATGGTGTTCTCAACATCTCTCCATCAGAAAGTGGTACTCTTCTTTTATGAACACAGCTTGCCAATTAAACAAAAATAGATTTATCGTAGAAGTATAAATAAAAACTAAATTCTTTAGGATTCGTAGACATGTTAAGCGTCTCTTTATAGAGGATTCCCTATTTGCTACCGAACCTACCGAAGAACGAAGTTGGAGCCTTCATCAACTTTTGAAAATGATTGATATCTTCACTAATGTCAATGAATGTTAAATGAATCATAATCAAAATGTTATGTAGGGTTTTTAGCTGCATAATGAATATTCTGACATGCTGAGGCTGCGTCATACACAGACGTCAACACTCAACTTTACAACTTTACAAATCCTCCAATTCCGTCGCAGATTTTGAATTTCCACGAAGTATAATGACGTTTGCGGTCAAATAGTTTCACCAATGTCCAATAATTGGAAACTGTTGAACGGTCAAATAGTTCAACGCTTGCAATTTGAAAAAAAAATCAAAATATTGTGTATTTTTTTTATGTAGAAAATGATATGAGGTATAATTAATGAATATATAATTCGTCTCAGATCTAACATTATTGGGCTAAATTTGCAGCGAAATATGTATAAGTATGGTGTTAGCCCTGTATAGGTGGCACGGTAGTATTTACATTCCGGAATTTAGGTTGCTCGTTTATGTACCTTACATTTTGTGAAAGTTATATTCAAAAGCACAAAATGAATTTATAGGCACAATGTTATTCACAAGCAATTGGAATTAATTGGTTGAAACATTGAATTTTTTTCTCATTGACCATTGCAAACAAATATGGATAGTTTTACATAAAAGGGGATTAATCCTTACATATTCTTTTTTTTATTGTCTTCCATATTACTTTCTATTCCATGTGCATACAACAACCGTTCAGTGTTCAATAATTTGTGTTGTGTTGTGTGGTATTTTATTTAATTATTATCTCATTGTTATAAATCAATCATTGTAATCATTGTATAAAATTTAAAACCCGCAAGGGTCCATAATTGGATTACTAAAGTATTCTTATTGTTATTCTTATTACGGTATATTTTAGGATTATCACTTTTTAATAGTATTCACTGATCTTCTAATCAGCCATACTCTTACTGTTGATCAGCTGGCCATAATACAAAATGTTCTAAATAGTGAGTAAATAGGTGTAAAAACCAATTTAAAAATTAGAAAAACTGAAAAATATGGGCAGTTTCAAGAATTACTTGTTTTAACTAAGTGCATCGGGGATAACATGTAATTCATATATTTGAGCAATAAGAAGTAATTCCTAAATTCACCTAATTACTGTTTAATATATACAATACATATATATTTCTCATGCCTCGTCACACGTACGTACTTTTTGTGCTAATGCGGCGTAAAGCTACCAACAATCAATCACACGTACGTTTAATTGTAATTGAATTCGAATCCGAATCGAATTTACATCCCAGCTCCTTTGTTCTAACAGAGGTGATCTGAGCCGGATCACCCCTACCAGATCACCCCAGTTTGAGTTTCTTTGTTATCCATGCTTTCCTTTCCTTATAACATTTTGACGGGAATGTCAAATCCACCATAAAACTTTTAATTATTTATACGGTTAAGACTATCTATCACAATTCATGTAGAAAAAATCCAGTGTCTATGCTGGGATTCGAACTCAAGACCTTTAGCATATCAACCCACGCTACATACCACTACACCAGAACGACCGGATAAGAACTGTAATTTAACATATTTAAAGGAAGCAAGATCTTTTTATAAGTGGGGCGAGTTGGCCGACCTTTATTCAGTGGGGTTTCAACCTTTTTTGTTAATAAGTGAGTTGTTAAATTTGATTTTACACTTTTTCAAAAGTGGGGCGAGTCGGTAAACAAGAGTGGGGCGATTTTTTTTATAAAGTGGCGATATAGTGGGGGTCGATTGGCTTGTGGGGCGAGTTGACATTGTTTGATATCTACCCATCGTGTTCGGGGGTCATAAAGATTTACATCATATAGTAATATAGAAAGTATATTATAATGGTTGTGTTGCGTTCTAAACTAGATTTTATGAATTGTAAATGTTTTTTCGTCTAATCTAAAACAGCTGGGATGTAAAATAGTTATCCCACTCGGAATTTGTGTGTCAGTGTTAGATCACCCTCTGGCCTCCGGCCATCGGGGTGATCTGACACTGACACACCGCGTCCTTGTGAGATAACTATTAATCACTAACCGCGTTCAAACACTCTTTTTTTTTTAAAATTCGAATCAAATTCGAATTGTTTAATTCGCTTTATTCAATTCGCATTAGAAATGCATTTTCGTCAATACGAATTAGTTAAATCGCATAAATTCGAATTTAATGAGGTGTGCATACTTTCTAAATTGTAATTAGAATTGAATTATAATAAATCAATTGTAATGCGAATAGAAGTCGAATTACATGTGAACGCAACATTAAACACGTTACCTTGCAGCGTTACCCATAACACGGATTAACGCTTTGACATATTCATTGACATCAACCCGTGTTTCTCCCTCTTTTTTAGGATCAAAAGCGTCGTCGAAGAAAATATGTCCTACAATTACAAAATCTAAATATCAGCACAAGAATGTTAAATCTGTACATTTGCGGTAGCAAATTTTGTTCATTCCTCGCAGGGATTCGAACTCATGCTATTGGAATCCAGGAAAACACCGCCTGAACTTTGTCCATCGCTCTCAAACAGTAAAATTGTATTATATAAATTTTTTCGGATACCTTATATCCATCATCAGTAAAATTTCAAGTGATTCTTATCTTGGTGGGTGGTAGTCGAAATGAATTAATAATCTTGATCGATATTGTCATACAAATTCTCACGAATCAATACGCTGCTAATGTTTTCAATATTGATGTTATGCAGGAGGGATACATTCTTTACAACTGTGAGAGTTCTGTGCTGAAGACTGAGTTATTTTCTATGTTTTCAATTTTAGCATTTGGTTGTATTTGATGATCATAATACATTCAGACTGAACACGAATGCTGCAACTTACATTTTAGACCCCCCAAAAAAAACCATCTGAAACATCTGAAAAGTGACATTTTATGACATTTTATGACATATTTGATAGATTTTTCATGTTTAAATCTCCATTTGAGCGTCTTTAATGCCAAAATCAGTCCAAAGGATTTACATACACAAATTGAAATCGACTAAAGTAGACACATAAGTCTTTTAATTGGAAAAATCTTTCATAAGATGTACTTCGTATATTAGACCAATAGTTGCTCTTATCGGACCTTCTCCTTTGGCTAACTCAGAGTCTGATTCCATGTATTCCGAAGAAGAACATATTTAATTTTACATTTACCTTCGAAATCAAAAGTCTCCACATCCTCTGCATCCTTGTTTACTCTAGCATAATAGTCGTTTGTGTACTGTCTATGGTCTAATCTGTAATGATCACATCACTAGTGTAACTATATTACTTTTATAAAAGTTATGTTATTCTCCAAAACTATCAGTACGGAAAAAGTGAAAAAGCAAAAATATCGAATTCCAAGGAAAATTCAAAATAGAAATCTTATATCAAAAGGCAAAACATAATGCTCAAACACAACAAACGAATTTTATTTTTCTAATTTCATGGCAAGTCGCTGCTTAACTCTCGTCTCAGACATGTTCACCATAAGCCGAGATCGAAGCCGAAACTGAAACCAAAAATGGTAGTGAGGTAAATGGTGAATGTTTATAATGTTTAATTAACTCAATCTTTTTAATCCATTATGTTATTTGAAATTTGAATACACAAGACGGATGAAGTATTACTTCAATTCAACAATTTACATGAATCTATCAAAAGTAAAACTCTACGAGTATTAAATACACTAAATACAAGTAATATACTATTAAGGTGAGGATACAAATTTATTGAATGTACATCAATCGTGAAGCAAGTTTCGTCGAAGGGAAATAACTGTACATAGTTCCAAAATATGTGCAAAACGATTTTGGAGCCCGATTACTAGCTGATGAAAGTTAATGATATTTACCAGTAATGTATAAGACATGCGTTTAACTTCCTTAGAACTACCGGTGAAACAGTAGATAGTTTTAATAAAGTATATTTGATACTCACGAGCGAGCCTAGCAGAATAAGACAGAGGAATAAAGAAGCGCTACTCATAAGCTGTCAAAATAAACTTCAAATGGTTTTGATTTGGTTAAGATGTTACCCAAGGCAATTGGTCAATATTGGAAGAAGCAGTTGGATCTAGTGATGGCACTTCCCATAAAAAAACGAAAATCAGGCATTGCTTAAAGTGGACATCGGCATATATACTGTATTCATACGCAAGACATAATAGACGAAGGAAGGATAAAATGATACACAAAATCTAGTTTCCTATGTCATAACAACGACGCGATGACTTATAGATTAATGGAATCTTTTTTTTTTTATTATTTGATGAAATAAAGACTTCTTTGAAGATTTCTCAATTGTCATATATTATGTTAAATTTCGCCAGTATCCACAGTTCGCGCAAACTACGCCTTACAGCAGATCAGGATTCATGGAATTCGACGGAAAAATATTTTCAACATCAGCTAATTTAATTTCCCTTGGGCAATACTATATAAGTTCATTATTTTGAAATAGATTTCAGATTTCTTTTACTTTTGTCGGTTTACTCTGCTGAAATTATTCGTTTTCAGTCAGTCAGGCATTTAAAACATCTCAGTTATAGCACCACCCACCACTTAATTACAACTTTCGAACTTTTCCGAAATCCTATGTTTGATTGCCGAGTTAATGAGCTTCGGTCCAAATGAGCTTCGATCCTTGCTTGGAAGTTGGCAGATTAACTTAACTTGGTACAGAACATTAAAGTGAATTATCATACGTAACCTTCAGACGATAATCAATGGGTTATTAACTATGTCACAACCTAAGTAATGTACGATATACCTTCTAGAAACTTAATTAAGGGTTATAAATCATCTTATGTTAACTTTTGTCTTTGTTCGATTAACATCGCGAGATTAGTTGACACATGAAAGTCCTGGATGTTACATGTAGATCGGCACTTATATCTGTGTTTTTAATTATAGAATTTTTTTTTTATCATAATGAGGAGCACCACATACACAAGTTGAACAAGTATTTTTGCTCTATTTAAAATGTCGTTATTGAAGAACGAGACTCAGTTGTGTTATCGATTGTTTTCAATTTTCGAAGGATAGTACATGAAATACTTATTATAATTTTGCATCATTCTATAAACCCTTCAAAAAAAGAACAGCCATTCATGATCACTTCTGATTTCACAATAAATAGAATGACTAATTGTCAATGATTTTATGACATATAATTCATACCTGAACAAAGACTTCAACAACTGTTCCATTTCTTCGGGTGTTTCGTGCCACATTGTTGCACAACATGCATATAACATTTTCCTCTTCCCGGTTTCATTTGCTTCATCTGTTTCTTTCTGTAGAAGAAAATTATTTTACATAATGAAAAAAAAAAGGTTTTTGTTAACTATATATTTATAAACAAGTCTAAATTGAAAACTACGTTCAAACCTATGATTCCGTTGGATAAAAACCGCTATTTTTTATACGTGATCATGTAAACAAATATCGTTGTAGAAAGGTCTAAAAACAGCACAAACAACATTTTCCAAAAGACCAAAAAAGTGAAAAAGTATATTTTAACAAAACGCATTTGACTAACAGGTCAAACAACTGATATATACATTGTTGGGTTATTATTTAGACGAGTTGTATATACATAATGTACACAGCCATGTATAACCATCATTGCTGGTGATCTGATGGATAAATCTGTTGCAGAGTTTTCACTGGCTCAGACGTACTTATAAATATAATTATTGTCTATGACTGTTTCTTACATTAATTTGTAGGATCCTTTACTATAGATAATTTAGCTGATCTGTAAAAATAACATCTTCGTGCCTTATATATCATGTACTGTAGTACGACGCTAGATTAAAACTGACGTGGAAAGGTAACACCCGGCCACCGAAAGCTTCATTTTTATGAAGCCCAGGTGGTCGTGTGGTCTAGCGCACCGGTTACATTGCAGGCGATTTCGTGTCACGATATCTCAGTAGCATGGGTTCGAATCCCGGCGAGGGAAGAACCAAAAATTTGCGAAAGCAAATTTACAGATCTAACATTGTTGGGTTTATGTTTAGACGAGTCATATATATTGATAAATAATTAAAAGTCTTTGGTACAGAAAATATATATGTAGGACGCGGAGGTGCGATGAGGACACTGAAGTGCGAACAAGCTGAAATGTGATGGTCCTATCGCTGAAGTGCGATGGTTTATTATGATGTTTGATTGCTGTTACGTTTAGATTAGATTTTGAAGGTGAATGTTTCATGCGAACAAATTTGTAACGGAATAGTATAAAGGAAAAACAAGGTAATGGACGGTTCAAGTTCAGAACAGTTTTGAGCATTGGCGGTGGATGTTACAAATAATGTAAAACTAAGTCATGCATACAAACATCGGAAACAAAGTTGTGGAAATATGATCTTCGTCTTATCATTGCTTTGAAGTATGCCGCAAACATTTATTTTTGACTACTTATATGTCCTCATCTTGATCTTTATTATGACTGTTCTTCAAGTATTTTTCACTTGATATTGTGTGGAAAATTTAATTATGAAATACAAATGATTAGTAGCAATGTGTTTGCCATATCAAATCGAAATAATATAGTTTCTTTCTTGAGATGCATTTAGCTTTGTAAGTATACTCGCGCTAGAGGTCTAATTTTTTTGTGTTTACAGTATAAATCATCTGTAACAAGTTAGGCAAAGATAACTCTGAATGGCCACTACGTGAACTTCTCAATTTCTACTGCCAAGCGGAGAAGCAGTTAATTCTCAGGTTCACAGAACATGCGTCACATCTCGTTACAAGTCAGGCAGGTAAGTACTTGATGGCTTTTATTTCGAAAAAACTGTTTCGATATTGTATAAATCAATGAATGTATGTTTTGAGCAATTTTTTAGCTATGATAAGACGAGAACAAATTAAATATAATAAAATTAGATGGACCCTGCTAATAACTATAGACCGACACGCGGAACATTTTTTTATACATCTTGCACTCTTGACATTTCCTTAAACTCGACTCGGAGCCATCTAGTCATTTTTTCTGACTCCATTCTTCTGCGTGTTTAGGAACGGCATCAAAAGTTCAATGTAGGGTAACAAAATTCATCCATATAGTGTTTTTTACTGACCCCCACCCCACTCTTTACTTAATTTCGTAAACATTAATTGACTAATATGGGCATATTCTATCCGAGAATACTTTTTATATCATTGGTTGCGTTTTCCTCAGCAATGTATGTTTGTTCTTATATTCTCATATTCAGCAATGGGTTTTGAATTTTCCATCTACCCACTATTGGCAAGGATAACAAGATGCTCTCAAAACCTTGTGTCGCTCACTTGTATTTTCTGTTATTTTTGAAATCATGTAAATTAAGGTTAATATCATAATTGATAGTATTAGATACTATAGATTATTAGATATTATATATTATTAGATATATATTATAAGATATTATATATTATTATATATTATTATATATTATCATATATTATATATTATAATATATTATATATTATTAGATATTATATATTATCAGATATTATACATTATTTAGATACAAGTATGATCATATTTAAGAAATTAACAGACAAATGAAAAATGTCCAAAACATAACTAATTTAGGGGCAGCAACCCAATGACAGATTGGCTGAAAGTTTCAGATCAAACATTTTAAAACATGATGAAGCATTTCACTCCTATATTCTAATGTTAGCCATGCCGGCCATGTTAGTTGGCAGGCGGGGTCAACGGACACATTTCTTTTACTAAATACCATCAGGATGATTATATATATTATTCTCGTGGGATTTTGTCTATGTATGTTACATTTTAGTGTTATGTCGTTGTTCTCCTCTTATATTTAATGCGTTTCCCTCGGTTTTAGTTTGTTATCCCGATTTTGTTTTTTGTCCATGGATTTATGAGTTTTGAACAGCGGTATACTACTGTTGCCTTTATTTGGTTAAATTTGTCTCAGTAGTTTCAGAGGAGAAGATTTTTGTAAAAGATAACAAAAATGTAAGAAAATTGTTAAAACTTGACTGTAAAGGGGTTATTTGACAATTTTGGTCCTGTTGAATTATTTGTAGACCTTTCTTTATAGAACATACAGTTTATTTCTATCTTAAAAATATTCAAGATAATAATGAAAACTGCAAAATGTTCATATAATAACCAATTCTGGGTCAGCAGCCTAACAACAGGTTGCCTGATTAGTCTCAAAAATGCATGGCGGATAGTTCTCATTCTGATAAACATTAATACCACATGTCAGATTTGCTCTAAATGCTTTGGTGTCAGAGATATAGTTTCAGGGATATAAGCTAAAAACTGCATTTTAACCCTGTGTTCTATTTTTAGCCATGTCGGTCATCTTAGTTTGCGGGAGGGATCAGTTTTAAAACTAGATACCTTAATGTTGATTGTGGCTAAGTTTGGTTAAAATTGGTTCAGTAGTTTCAGAGAAAAAGATTTTTGTAAAAGTTAACGACGACGGACGACGACGACGGACGATGATGACGGCAACAGACTACGGACGCCAAGTGGATTTATGATTTGATTGCTTTTATTTATTTTTTCAAATGAATATATCATATTAAAAATGCTTCAAACTATATAAATATAAGTCTATTAAAATGAATGTTGATGACAGGGAAGAGCTTTTGTGCCAACTGTGGAGACAATTCCAAATGAATGTAGTGAATATGATCTATGTAGTTTCTATTCAATGTCTTTTATCTAGTGTTGACCACTGTCATATTTTTATACTACATTGTAACTAAAATAATCTATATAAATTTCAGATTTTGATTTTAATTTTCATTTCAATTTTCATTTTTATAATCACATAATTCACATAAATCAAAGAAAGTTAAATAGTTTGTTTTAAGAATGTCACCATGCTGTGTGGACCAAAATAATCTCTGTTGTTATTCATATGGGTTTCATATCATTCAGTTATCATTTATCATATTCTATTGTTCAAAAACATTGACAATAGGATTAGCCACAAGTTGTGTAACTTAGAACGTCTTCTCCATTTCATACAAATAATAATTAACCGAACCAAATACAATACATAATAATAACATTATAAACAATATTAATATGGAGACATGAAATTAACATTAAAATTCATGATCAATAAAGCGTTTGAACGATGTAGATGTTATAATTAATTTTGCCCCATTACTTTCTAGAACGATTTGATAACTTTCATTAAGGTTTAAAATCCAAACATGTGTTTCTGATGTGTCGTTGTTCTCCTCTTATATTTGATGTGTTTCCATCAGTTTGAGTTTGTAACGTTAACCCGGATTTGTTTTTTTTTCTCAATCGATTTATGAATTTCGAACAGCAGTATACTACTAAAACATGTGCATTATAAATTATACCATCGCCTTAAAGTGTGTCAACCAACGAATTTCAGTGTGGGACATCGCACTTCAGTGTGACCATAGTGGTTCAATGTACCATCGCTGTTCCGAGTCCTACATATATATTTATCCACAACAAACTAGTAAAAGTCTGGAATGGTATACTTTTTGTACTCGACTGTATTCAATTTTATCCGACCATTCTGAAATAGTCTGAATTTTACTCGATGTTTCTCGACTGTTGATTGAACCAGTCTGACCTTGCACTCGACCCTTATCTTAACTATATTGAACAATATACACTCATACTCGACCAGGTTGAAACAGTCCATTTCTTTTTATCTGTGCTTAAGAAGTGTTTGACATTTTTCCAGTGTCTTAACAATACCCAACCAAAGGATTTTTAGATCTGAACTCTACTCGAGCAAAGTATGAACCGTTTTCGACCAATAAACTTTAATCTTTTCAATCTTATCTGTCAAAATTCTAGAAACGTGAAATAAATTTCTAAACATAAAAAAAAACCAATTAAGATAGATCTATGACGAATAGGTCAAAGATTGTTCATACTTGATCGAATATGATGCAGAGTTGATCCAGTATGGCTCAGACTTGGTCTAGTATGGTTCATACTTTGGTCGAGTATTTTTCAGGCTTGGTCCAGCATGGTCCAGATTTGGATCAATTATGATTTAGACTGTTTGAAATGGTTAAAAACTGCTGAAGTAAAGATTCAGTTCACGTAAATATAGATACATTTTAGTCACCGTTAGTCTGTCCATCTGTATTATATTGAAAAACTATGTAAATATATATTTTTCCTGTAGAAATTGTTCTGCTCAGAAAGACTTGATTATGTTTCATTGTTAAATAATCAATGTTATTAATTAACTTTATGAAATTAAACTTAATTGTACTGCTAAAAATATTGGGCGTCATGATTGACCATAAAATACTTTGCACTTGTATTCGTTCACACTGTTAAGTATAGGGATGTCAAAAGATCTGAAATTTACTACTCGGATACTCGGTCAAGATACTCGAGTACTCGCGAGTACTCGGATGAATCTCAAACGTCTATTAAAAAGTTTAGATTTAAGGTGGGATGCAGTGTTTTTGTTATTACCTTTCATAACCATAAGTCAAACGATTTACAAACATAGCTTGCTCTTCTGTTTTATGTTTGTGTCAATTTAACAATGAATTACCGACCACCGTTTCTACAAATAACATATCTATCATAATACCAATCTTTGTTTGTGTACGTGTTCATGAACCAAATTTCAATAAAATAAAAAAAAAATATTTGAATATAAAGTCCGACACAGTGTTCCTGGGAAGTTGGTATTTTTTATGATACGACTTGTCCACTAACTTGTCATCAATAATATTGGTCTTCAAATTACTTGTGCTTTTTCGTGCCTCTCAGTCTTACTTGTTTTGTGTTGTTTGGTTTTATTTGGCACCATTCGTTTGTTTGATTTTCTTTTTTTTTAGCCACGACGTTGTCAGCAGTTTTTCGACTTTTGAGTTTGAATGCCGCTCTCATATATGCGCCTTTCTTTTAATTGTAAATTAAACAATTATAGTTAAATTTCAAATACTGTGTAATCAAATTGATTTAAATGCAAATCGCATACCAATCACGTTTAAATACATAGAAGCCTTGATTAACAAACAAAGATAAGTTTTACGGCTTGTGTGATGAGTTAATTAGTAATCCATGAAAAGTTGATCTGTGTACAAACACCGTCAAAAATGTCTCCAATCAGTTGCGTATGGTTTATCGCAGGTCACTTTGATTTTGTTCTTGTTTAATAATAGGATATGGTCAACCATTTCAGACGAAAGACTGGTTGACTTTCCTTTTTTGTTACAAGTAGTGCACACGAAAACATTCCCTTGGAAGAAAAGAACTTTGCCACTATAACAAATAGAAACCTCATGATAAACATATGTATGCTCTTAATTGTTTTTTGAAGTTTTACGAATGTAATATTTCAACAGAACTAAAGGGAGTGGAAATGTAAAGAGAACATAATATCTCAAGTTGTATAACAGGCAAACGAGTATCCGAGTACTAAAACTGTACTCGAGTACTCGGTCTTCCGATCGAGTACCCGAGTACTCGAGTACTCGTTGCCATCCCTAGTTAAGTATGATTCAGACTACAGTTGATTAATGTCTAGTAGAATGTATTCACCATCGAGTACAGCCGTTTTGGCGCTATCTACATCAGTTTTTTTTTCTATAAATATTTGTTACTAATTATGTAATGATTACCGTGCAAAGTACTATGTCATATTCTTTGTCGCTTCTTCGTCGATTTAATACCAATGAAAGGTCTATAAACATTCCACAATAGAATGGCATCACAAATATCCTGTTCAAACATTAAAATATCAGTATTATCAGTTGAAAATATGCTTTGCATATACTTAAATATTCAGACAAACTGTTCATTCAATTAACATTTTAATATACATGTACTGTAATCAAAACATTTATATAATGAAGCTTTTGTTTGTTTAGTTTTAGTAGTATGTAAAACTGTGTAATCTGAGTAGTGTAATTCATATATTCAAAAATAATCCTTAAATGTCAATCGCTAATGTAAGCTCATATTTTCATTGGTAGGCATTATATATAAATTAATACTACTCATACTGAGCGTTATGGATATCTAACTGAAATGCTTATTCGTGTTAAAAGGAAAAATTAAGAAAATAATGTTAGTTTTCCTGTAGCTGCGGACCTATGAAAAACGTTCGAAAAGCATTCATTCTAATTTGGCAATACATTTTATATTGCTTATTTCAAACAATAAAAGGGCTTTTCTATCCATTACTGAGCAGGTTGTACACTGCAAATAACTTACCTCGATGTCTCTCCGTGCTTGCATCCATCTACTTTCCAAATATGCCTTGTTATGAAAATCATGGAAACAGATAACAATATAAATGCAATCAAGATTTCTAAGCAACTTTCCGGAAGACTATTAACTTCCTTGAGACACCAGTTAGAAAAAAACAAGTCACATGACTCAAGTTTTAGAAAATTTGGATCATACATCAACCCCACTAAGGACATTGTAGTAACAATAGGCAGCATAGTTAATAGGGGACTGAAAGCGAATCTTTGACAGTTAATGACACACACGATTTTTGAAGATTTGTAACATAAATAGTCACATACAATGGTAACCATAGCTATCAAAAATGGTACATGAGCTTTGCATATTGAATTTTGACCAAATTGCTGGGTACCAGACAAGGCATATAAGGTCGTCATTCCATTATTAAAGAGAGATTTGAAACCATCCATTGCGTTATTTGATCGTACACAAAAAACAGCAATAACTACAAGAAAAGTTGTAACAATCTTCCATATGCTCACAAGGCATGCTACCTTAGTCCGTCCAGTTTGCAACTCAAATTTCAGCTTTTTTAAATGATTCAAGTTTTGAGAGTTCTGTCCAATGGTAATAAAATTTTCCCAATATTTTATAGAAACAAAAATGCTAGCCATAACAAACAAGCCAACCATCAAATCATGTTTTATATACCAAGCAACAAATCCAATTCCAGTCATTTGAAGAACCGCCCCTATAACAGGAAAGATAATTGAGATCTTTTTGTACTCGCTGCACAATGGCAATCTGGGAGAAACTTGAGTTGCTTGTTTGCTTGCCAGTTTATCAATAACATCTAACACAGACGGTATCACTGCTACTGACATATACACAACGGAGGCAGAAGCAGGATCGAATACAGGCAATATGACGAAAGCTAAGATAGATAGACCAACAGAATGGATCGTTTCAATAAACACTGCCTGAAAAGGAAAATGTTTTTTTTATACTATTGACTTCTTGTCAGCCAACGTGTGATTATTATTTCATTAAACATGTTAAAAACAAATAAATTTTCATTATCAATTGTTACTTTCAGAAGAAGGATATAAAATAGATAATATGATGAATGCACATTTAATGAAAAATCGCTGATTATTTGAAAATAAAATATAACTCGTTTTAGTATTCCAATTGTTGTATAAAGATTAAATAGAAATACCTTTTTTTCAGTCATATATGACAAAAAGTAGCAGCAAATTTAACCAAAGGGGATATTATGCTGCGACATGTATTTTAAACAGATGTAAATGTGTTCAAATTGGAAAAAAAAACCCGTTTAAGTTGCATCTGAATTTTCTCCTCTAAAGTGTCTAGTTTAAATCAACCGGTTCATTTATCAACACATTTGACATTCTTTAGAACTGCTATGATAATTTTATTATTATTGTCATTTCAGGAGCCCAAAATTTATAGAAAAACTAATCGAGAAATTTAAATATAGTGGCCGGGCAACACATTTACTCAGAAATGCGCGTAACGCATAATTTAATTATCAGTGCTTTTTGTATGCAATTACAGTTCGATGGAACTTCCTTTATAAGTGTCAATTGTTTTACAGTGTATTAAGGAAAAGAAAACACATTTTTTTCATCTTATCACCATACATACCACAAATAGTATTTTCCAGTTGATTGCTTTATTCAATTTAAAGCAAATTCTAAAAAACGTTGACAGAAATGTTAATAGATAGGGTGCAATGATGACAAGAAATACTGCCCATATCCAAGATTCGTCAACCTGGGACGTGTCCAAATTGCAAGCTGTTGTGTTTCTCGTGGAACACGTGGAACAGTTGGACTCCAATAAACCACCGAGTGAACCAAGTTTGGACCTGTCGGACTGTATTGGAGGACTCGTGTGCCAAATAAGGATATGCAGTGATATTCTTGCTACAAAACCACTACATATCACTATGATAAACAGAAATATGGCAAAACCAACTTTTAAAACTTTCTCTGGTGAAGGACAATTCGAATCTTTAAGCTGTTCCTCATATGGGTCGCTTTCTTTTCCGGAAGATTCAGTGCTACAATTTCAACATCATACATGTTTTAAATCGATCAGTTTCTTAAATAGATATTTACCATTACAATGGCGAAATATTTACTTAGTTAAATAACCTTATTCGAAAAAAACCCCAATTCAACACTGTAAATAAATCTCTGAATATTGTTTTTATTGAAATCAATATTGATTTTGTTATCAGTAAATTAAAAGCAAACTAAATGTGATTGTGATATGCATATGCACATTCATAGATCTGCTATCTGTCGATACCTGTATCTTGGCATTTCACAAGTTCATGGTTTTCTCCGACTGTTTATGACGTCTTAAAGCTTTATGCTTAAGTCATTAAATATTGAATGTGTTATTGGGCACAACTTTTTGGAACTTTTGGTCCTCAGTGCTCTTGAACTTTGTACTTGTTTTGGCTTTTTGAACTTTTTTCATCCGAGCGTCACTGGTAAATCTTATGTGGACAAAACGCACGTCTTAAATTTTAAACCTGGTACCCTTTGTTATCATATACTTAGACTAAATAACATATGATTTTTACTGTATGATAATAGCATTAAATCAACGTAAATTCCATATTTTTCGAATTGGTGCTTAGCGGGCTGATATGAAAAGTTTATCACATGCTTCGATTGTTATCACATGCCTTTCCGTAACGTTATCACATGGCATTCCGGTGATACTCGGCAAATTCCGGAAAATACACCCAAATGCTACGTTTTCAGTGAAAAACATTACGAAATAGTGTACAAAACAATTATTTACTAAGTCTGATACTGAAAAGTATATTGTGTAAATTAATTAAAAAAAAAAAAATAATAAAAAAAACAAACAAATTATTAAATAAATGCATTCTTTATAAGTTTCAAACATAATTTAGAAAGTTACTTTGAAAAGGTTGACTTTTCCAAACAGTGTTCATTATGTATATTGCTGGGTTTTTTTTTTGGTCGAGTCGTCCATATTAAAAATATGTTCTGCTCTGCTGAGGCATATGGTAGAAAGATTTGATATCGAATGTACTAAATTTGGGTCCGACGTCCTTGAACTTCTATTTGAGAACCACGTAAAAGGATCAATATATGAATTTGTTATTTTTCTCCATTGTTGAAGCATATGATAAAAAGATCATAACATGTCATTTTTCATATCGCATGTATTATCAGCCCTCGGTCAATATCAGCCCTCGAGCCATGCGGCTCTTGGGCTGATATTGAACCTAGGGCTGATAATACATGCGATATGAAAAATGCCATGTAATAATCTGATATTATCTATAATTCGTGTGTTTCTTTGTCCAACATGTTCTCCCATTTATTCGTATTGTAGTCTTGTCATGTAATTTTGTCATTTCAATGTTATATTTAACATTGCTATAAAAGGGAGAGGTTGGCATGCCACAAAACCAGGTTCTATCTACCATTTTTTTCTTAAAATGTCCTATACCAAGTCAGGAAAATGGCCATTCTTATATTATAGTTTGTTTTTGTGTGTGTTACATTTTAATGTTGTGTTTCTGTTGTGTCGTTGTTCTCCTCTTATATTTGATGCGTTTCCCTCAGTTTAAGTTTGTAACCCGGATTTGTTTTTTTCTCTATCGATTGATGAGTTTCGAACAGCGATATATTACTGTTGCCTCTATTTATGACTGATTATTTAATATGAAATGCATGATTTTGTCTATAAGTTGTTATTGGCTGTGAACTAGCCGTCAGTAACTGCGAGTACTTTCAGATCCGTATTTAGTGTCTTTTTGTTGTATGCATGTTCAAGTACCCGGCCACGACAACTCTGTGTTTTGTTTGGTGTATTTTTATTTGTATCCATTTGATAAGTTAAGCCTTTGTGTATTTTTAGCTCACCTTTCCTAAAAGGAAATGTGAGCTTTTGCCATCACTTGGCGTCCGTCGTCGTCGTCCATCCGTCGTCGTCGTCGTAAACTATTTCAAAGATCTTCTCCTCTGAAACTACTGAACCAATTCAAACCAAACTTCATCTGATTGATTCCTAGGGTATCTAAAATAAAGTTTGTGTTTTAATTCCCATTTCATAAAAAAACATGGTCGCCATGGCTAAAAATAGAACATAGGGGTAAAATGCAGTTTTTGGCTTATAACTCAAAAACCAAAGCATTTAGAGCAAATCTGACAGGGTTAAAATTGTTTATCAAGTCAAGATCTATCTGCCTGAAATTTTCAGATGAATCGGACAACCGGTTGTTGGGTTGCTGCCCTTAAATTGGTAATTTTAAGGAAATTTTACTATTTTTGGTTTTTATCTTGAATATTATTATAGATAGAGATAAACTGCTAACAACAATAATGTTCAGCAAAGTTAGATTTACAAATAGGTCAACATGTACGAAATGGTCAGTTGACCCCTTTAGGAGTTATTGCCCTTTGTTGTCAATTTTTAACCATTTTTATAGAATTTGTAAATTTTTACTAACATTTTCCACTGAAACTACTGGGCCAAGTTCATTATAGATAGAAATAAATGTAAGCAGCAAGAATTTTCAGTAAAGTAAAACGTACAAACACATCACCATCACCAAAACACAATCTGCTTCCTTTGTTTAATATTCACATAGACCAAGGTGAGCGACACAGGCTCTTTAGAGCCTCTAGTTATAGTTCGTTCTTATGATGTACTGTTACATCACTGTAAATTGATTTCAAAAATACAAAGCAAGGTAACAAATAAATGAATTCCAAAAGTAGTGAGATTGGATTCGTCGAAGGGACAAATTTGGAATAGGACTCAATTGAACAGACTACAGATCAGACCACGAGATACTTATGGTAAACACCGGAGTGCAATGCAAAAAAAATTACAGCTTCTCGTATCTAAAAATCTGAAACACATGAAACAGCAAAAACATATCACAAGGGAGCTGATACATATCGTATCGTTCGACAAATTCGTGATAGTGACAATAAAAGTAAATGAAGGGTCGATTTCAGTTGGCTACTTCAAAATGTGATGAATTTGCAAACTTACCTGGTTCTTGCTCATTTTATAATCCAATTGTAAAGTCCAACAGAAAGAAATATCATTCATTCCCTCCATTTATTTACACATTGTTTTACTTTCACTTTCGATTTGTTTACATTTTATTGGGTGATTAGTAATTGTTTCACTGGGGTAAAGCTGATGACCGTAACTGCATTCACGGTCATCCCAAGATGTCGGATGAAAAATTAGGTCAGTTTCTGTATTGTCTGTTAAAGTGTTTCTATATCATTTTCTTTACAAATCATACATTGAAACGATGTAAATTTATAAAAGAATCACTCGAAAATCACTAATTACTTCCGAGAAATGTGCATGAAACGGGAAATTCGATTTGAAAAAATCGTCAAGATGACCGTAAATCATAATCAAAATATTTTCAAGATGACCGTAACATAAAACAAGGATGACCGTGATTGGTAAAAAGATGACCGTAACTTGTAAAGGATGACCGTAATTTGTAAAGACTGACTGTAATTTATATAGGCGACCGTAACTTTTATAGAATGACCATCAATTCTAAGAAATATCCGTATTGTATTCGAAGCTTTTTTGTTGAGTTTGTCGATCTATATAGGGGCTCGGTTAGCGGATATAAATATGTTTCATAAATTTCTTTTTTTAAACTATACTATAATTGGCCATATTTAGGATTTATAACAATGATAGTAAATTGCATATTTCTCGTAAACAATGAAATATTTATTGATATCGACGTTAAAATTTTAACACAAATTGACAGCGATACGACGAAAATTTGAAGAAACATGAATGTGTCCCTAGTACACGGATGCCTCATCTACACTATTATTTTCTATGTTTAGTGGACTATGAAAATGGGATAAAACTGTAATTTGGCATTAGAATTAAAAAGATCATACCATAGGGAAAATGTGTGCTAAGTTTCAATTTTATTTAACTTGAAGCTGGACAAACGGACAAACAAACAGACGAACGGACGAACGTACGCACAGACCAGAAAAACATAATGCCAATAAATGGAGCATTAAAAACATTAATAATACATACGAATATTTGGTTATCGAGCCCATGTGTATGGTTCCAGAGGAAGCAGATTAAAATCTTAATTTGTCTTGATATATGCAGGCGGAAACACTTTTGAAATAGAACAAAAGAATCGAAGCTCTGTGTTTATCGAGAAAGCGATAAATGTTAACTGTAATGTTTGATATAGTATCAAAATTTTAAAAAGTTAATAGAAACAAATAAAACGACAATTTTCTTATTTTAAAAACACCATTTGCATAAGTTTTCAATGTATCTATTACATAGTAATGCAAAACAATAAGATATCAAGTCGACGACATGGTTCTTATCAGAGCCTTTTATAGCTGACTATGCGGTATGGGCTTTGCTCATTGTTGAAAGCCTTACGGTTACCTATAGTTGTTAATGTTTGTGTCATTTTGGTCTTTTCTGCATAGTTGTCTCATTGGCAATAATACCACATCTTCTTTTTTATATATAGTATCTATAAGTTGGATGTAGAAAATGCATAACCTCCGATTTTTTTTTTATCACGGACGGAGAACATATCAATCTTTTAGTTCAGAAATTTTCGTGTCTACCCTTCCATTATGTGAATCAAGAAAAAATTTCCGAAAACAGGTATTGATTGTATCGAAAAGAGAAAAATCGAGTGCACCTTTTTATGTTAGGGCATGTTTGGGGTGTATATTTTGTCTTAAAAACGTACAAAGCAAGAGTATTTTATATAGCATCTCGCTTCAGATTCTATCAAAGCTACAGGTTGACTTTATAACGTAAAAAAATGACAGTACGAAAAGATGAAATATATGGGTCAAGTAAGATACCTATCTAATGAATCACAAAAACAGAGTAGGTGTGTTCGAATAGCTATTTTTTTCTAAAAGTACTTGACGACAGTCTTTTAATTTGGATGATGAAAATGGATATCTTCGAAAAAATATGATTTTCTTGTGTGTGATAACTAGGGTTTATAATCTTCAACCACTGAAAATGTTTAGTCTGCCCTTCCACGAAATATTTAATTTAATTAAGAATTTTCAAAAATTCCATCTGACATCCGAACAGACAATATTTCTAAGTTGAATCAATGCAGACAAGATCATTAACTAATGCTCATTAGCTAGTAGATACTTTTGTCTTTTAAAATATAACTGACATATAACGATCGATCGTAATGGTGCTATGTGGATAAATTTATCAGTTTTCAATTAGAGCAAAATTGGCAGAGCGTCATCTCTACAATGGCTTCCATTTCTACGATTGTGAGCACGAACTGGCGTAATAGGGAGATAATTTTGAAGAAGCAGAATCCTGACTGTATGAATAACATTTCTGTATATATACAAATTGACAACGTTCCGCCTTGTGATACGCTTTTCGTACAATACTATTTTAAGGATCTACTTTGCTGGAGCTCACTTTCACTAGTTTATTCGAATGATATTTTCAAAATATTTCTGTTATTTTATTTGCACGACAAAATGAAAGACGATATAATATCAATGGATGTACATGCAATTTTTTGGCATTTTTAAAAATGTGTATTTATTATATGTCATTAAAAGGAATCCCAGAAACAAACAAAAAATCTTTTGTCGAGCAGTTGAAGGCTGTGCACCGCATTTTTTTCATTATGCTTGTAAGGTGTCATTTTATCGCGCTTTTGTAGCATTTTTTCCCTTCCTGTTCATTTACATGTCTTTTGGATTTAAAAAATTAAACTCTCTACTGTAAAAAAGATACATATGGTAATCTTTGCATTTGAAGCACGTCTTATTTTCTTCTACCTATAGGATAAAACTCTCATATTAATATGTATATACCAACACGATTAATCATTTGATACAAAAAGATAGTTATATAAATACAAATATTTCTTAGAATTGAGGGTCATCCTTTAAAAGTTACGGTCATCATTTACAAATTACGGTCATCTTAAAAGCAGTTACGGTCACCCTTGTTATGAATCGCTGATTCTGTTACGGTCATCTCGATTGTGATTTACGGTCATCTTGGCGATTTTTTCAAATCGAATTTCCCGTTTCATGCACATTTCTCAGAAGTAATTAGTGATTTCCGAGTGATTCTTTTATAAATTTACATCGTTTCAATGTATGATTTGTAAAGAAAATGATACAGAAACACTTTAACAGACAATACAGAAACTGACCTAATTTTTCATCCGACATCTTGGGATGACCGTGAATGCAGTTACGGTCATCAGCTTTACCCCAGTGAATTGTTTAATGGTCAGGAATTGACCTACAAATCCGGAATTCCCACGATCAGTTGTTACAAAGTATATAACCGTCACCATAGTGCTTTGTTATATCGTATATGCTTAGGTGTTGTAAAACGTTTTAGTGATAAAGTCGTTTTTGGAATAGTCTATTGTATGGACGAGTCTACAATTTACTATATATACCAAGGTTTTCACAGTTCACGTTGTTCTAGGTTTGGAATTCAAGCTGAGCAGTTGAATTGTTAACAAGAGACAGAAGAAAGGTGATATTAATCTATAGTTCTGAATAAGAATTATAAGCAGTGGTCCTGAATAAGGAGCCAAGTGATTAATTAAGTATAGCTACTGAAGAAGCAGTGGCTTCAGAAAGAAGCATTGGCGGTATACAAGGTAAAGCATTTCCAGACGGGGAAAGCATTGAATAAGAGCAAAGAGTGACTCAGACCAAACAGTCTAACACACGCACTGGCCCAAATAAAGTAGATATAAAGCAGTGGCTTCAAGTAAAGTACTGGCTCAGTATATAACTAATAATTCGTTGCTTTTAGAAAGCACTGGCTAAACAAAAGTATATCCAGATATTAAATAAAGCATTATATCGGGATGTCAATATAATTATCATACTTGGCATTATTCGTCTGATACCAAAGCCTACTTAATTTTGACGACCAGCATCAATATAAAGAGAATCCGAATATTCAGTTGATAAAATAACGCTACCAATTCTTGAGCCTTGACTGTATCCAGAGAAACGACTCTGGTACGAAACCCAGAGTAACGCAGTTGCGTACCCCCGGTACGTGACAAACTGTTGGAGATAGGTTTTTTGGGAATACATATATGGTAATTAAATCCGTATAGTTGGAAACCATTTTCACAAAAACAGAACTTTAAGCCCCTGTCTGTTGAATATTACTAGGTTCAATCCACCATTTTCTACATAAGAACATGCCTGTACCAAGTCAGGACTTTCACTTTTAAATTTTCATCAAAATTCTCTATTTTTGTGATTTTACTTTGTAGATGTTTCCTATTAGGTATCGGTAATTTTAGGAATTTCGTAATTATCTACATTTTAATCCCTTTGACAAGTGGAGTAGTGCACTTACGATAGAAGGAATAAATTGAAAATTTAGCACAATTCTTTGAATTCACTCGTCGATCAGCGAAAAGAAATATTTGATTCAACGCCGAAGATTTGAAAATTCAATAAGTATCTACTTACGCCTCTGTGTTTTCACTTTTCTGACCATTTGTGGGAAGTGTGTCCGTCATAATTGTTTCTCTAGAAAAATAATAAAGTGCATTGGTTTACTATTGACCACCGTTTGGACAGTTTATATTTTTCTAATCATGCTACAACCAATAAGGATGTGCTCTATGTTAATGAAATGATTGCTATACGCAGTGGTCTCAATAACAAATATTTGAATACAGATTTCCCAGAACTCCTTTTCTTAGTTGCAAAACGTATCCTGAATCACAAAAAAACGTGTGTGGTTATGTTGGAGCTTAAAGCATAATGTTTGTTTTTCATCTGTATTTTTTTTTATTTACGAATATAAATTTTATGGTTTCTATTCAAACAAACACAGCATTATGAAAGCCAAACAAAACATCTAGAGGCCAACATTTGGTCTTCATCAGCAGTGTCTGTTATATATATATATAGATCACATAAAAAAAATCAGGTTGTTCTTCATTTTTTTTTCAATCCTGAAATGTTATACTTCAGATATTAAAAAAAAGGCGAAACTTTTTATAGTCCTACATACATGTAATTGATATTTATGAGGAACATGGACAGATTGAGATTTCGTACTCGAGATTTATTTTCAATGTTATTTAATAGTTTTCAAATGTTATTCTGATTAAATCACTTTAGCTTAACGGATATTTTAGTTTGTTCTGTAAAAATTGCTATGCGTATATGTTTATGGCAAGAAATATATCTAAAACGGATGAAATTGCACACGCAGCTGCAGCTTTTGTTTAACATTAAAATTGATGATAATACATGTATAAATAACTTTAACTTTTGAATATGACCAGAATAACTCGAGATTGTGGTTGTCTTATTATATGTATCAACCAGTTTGAACAGCATGAAATAGTTAAGCTATCTACGTTCTTAACATGAACTATGCAAAAAAGGGAAAGACATGTATTTATTGCTCAAATTAAAATCCAAAAGGCGTAGATATATCCCGTTCTAGATAATGAGAGCAAAAGCGTACACAATTTGCAGATACTTTTGAATACAGATAGGTTTGTCGAGATACATTTCTGTGACTCTGAACCTCAAATTGTGCATTCTTCTTGTAAACCAAAACAGTCGGGTTTTGACACATACCGGTATGAACCAGAATTTCAGGCAAATGGAACTGGATGTAGATATAAAAAGAAGTGATATGAGTGTCAATTAAACAACTCTCCATCCAAGTCACAATTTATAAAGGTTTACCCTTATATAGGTCAAAGTACGGAGCCTTTATAACTAGAAGTGTTCACTCAGCAGAATGATCAAATGTATGGTCGCCTTGTTGTCCGCACATACATGTACTATTTGCATCTAGAGTCTATGTATTCTGATGTGTTTCGTAGTTGTAAAAATAAATTACGAGAGTCCGTTACATTGACACAAACAAATGAGAAAAATACGAAAGTTCCCAAAAATATATACTACATATTGATTGATTGATTGTTGGTTGCTTAATGTCCAGTGGCAAATATTTCATGCATGTTCAGGACGAGAACAAGTTAACAATGAATACAGTAGGTAGGTCTTGTAATAGAGGCCACAAGCGTTTTAATACCCTTCGGAAGAAGACCATTTTTAGTGACCATATTCTATTCTCATGTCACCCTCTGCGTCATGGTTGTCAAAATCACGCGAAATAGAATATAAAAATTATAACCATACAGATTTTATTTATCTGGTAGAACGGTTAAAGTTTTTGATGATCTACGTATGGAAGTAAAACGGAAACAATAACATAATTTGGTTGATAAATCTTGAAGCAATTTTGAAAAATTGCGCAGATACAAAGGGTCCAAACGCAACAATTTTTATGTTTGTTCATACTATTGAGTGTTATGGTCTGATTGAGGATGGATGAATTGTTATAATTATCTTGGTACGTTATTTTCATTTTTATGTCTGTTGATTGGTGGCTTTTAATAAAAAAAATTCTTACCAATATGAAAATAAGGAGATATGATATGATTGTTAGTGAGATAACTTTTACCAAAGTTGAAATGAAGTGCATGTTAGCATTTATAGGCCTTCAACACTGAGACAAATTATACCGTATCGTTGACTATAAAAGACCCCGATATGAAAAATATGAAACAATTAAATTGAGAAAACTAATACCAGTCTTAAACGCCCTATTTTAACAAATAAATTCCATTCCTTTAGATTAAAGGTTCAAAAGACTGACCTTCCTACACAAATTCCTACAATGAGATGTATTTCATTTCGAATTTTTTGTGAATTTGATTTTAAATGGCCAAACTGTTTCAACTGGCAAATTGAATTGATTCAATCTGAATTATATTCAATTATAAAATAAAAACGAACAGACACCACTTGTGAAATCCAAAATCAGAAACAGAAACAGATGACCATGTCTTAAAAGCATACGAGTAAAACAAAAAGTAACAAAGAAATTTGAAAATTTTGCAACACAAATCCTATGAAAAACAGATGATGCACTGGAAGGATCAGAAGTACACACTTCAGTGCTTTTTTATATTTCAATATTAATTGTTCTATTATTGTAGGAAAAACAAAAATCGGTGTATAACTGACTATCTTGCTTTGTGTGTGTTAACTGGAAGATATTAGAAAAGTATGCCTAGCTTTTTGCTCATACAAAACGTTTGGTAGATTTTGTCAAGCTAAACAATTACTGACGATCAAACTGTGATACTGTATCTCATTTAGCAGAAGTCTTCCGAAAATCATCATCAATAAAATGAGTCGTTTAACAATGTAAGCAAGTGACGATAATTTACTTAGCAATGGGTAGATTAGAAACCTTTTATCTGTTTTGTTTAAACCTAGTCTATGGTATCAGAAAGTACCATTGTTTCATCGTCCTTTATTTTAAATCGGGAATTTATATCGTAAAAGAAAAATGCAACGAGTTGAAAAAGAAATAGATACTCATCGTCCTTTATAACAGTTCGATCCAAGAGTATAAATACCTAGGTATTGTAATGAGAGCATCGGGTTCTTTCAGTACTGCAGTTGAAGATCTTAGTAAGAAAGCACTTAAAGTAATTTTCATGATTAAACGTAAATTTCACTGTACACATAATAATACACCTTTGCTTTTAAAACTTTTTGACTCCTGTGTAAAACCAGTCCTTCTCTATGGAAGTGAATTGTGGGGTCCGTACATTCTTAACCTGGACAAAAGATTAACACAAGGTTCAAATGATGATTTAGAACAAACTTTTTTAAATTTTGCTCCTGAAAAGGTTCACATTCGATATTGTAAATATGTACTTGGTGCCACTAAATATGCTTCTAATATTGCAAGTATGGCAGAACTTGGTCGTTATCCAATCTCTATATTTGTTATTTTGCAATCTCTTAAATACTGGCTATATTTGTATAAAGACCCTCTTTTGAATTTTTCAAAATTAGCATATAAGTCAATCGAAGAAGTTGATTGTACCTTTCCATGTACCTTCAATAAACACATTTTTAAGTTTCTAAAATTAATTAATTTTGACCATGTTTGGAATAATAAAGGAACTATGTCAGAAGGAAAACTCATATCTGCAGTGAAAAAGATTTTACAAGAAAGATATGGAAATTATTTTTTCTCATGTTTGTCAGGTGAAAAGCAAAACAAACTACGCACATATTACAAGTTAAAAGAGGAATATAAACCTGAGACTTATACAAAGTTAAATATCCCAAAACAATATGTTAGACAATTATGTAAATTAAGAATTTCTAACCACAATTTACACATTGAAAAAGGCAGATATAATAAAACGCCTTTGGATCAAAGAATATGTACACATTGTATTGATAACAAAATTGAAGATGAGTTTCATTTCATATGTGAATGCAACCTCTATCACGAGGAGAGGGAAAAGTTATATGATGACATTGTTAATATTATACCATGTTTCTGCAATTTAGATAATTTTGATAAATTTAAATATTTAATGAACTGTTCGGAGACTGATGTTCTCACCAGATTTCTTATATATATAGACAAATGTATTTTGATTAGACATTCATCAGTGGGAATAATTGTATAATATTGAAATGTGAGTTTTGTCTCTTGCTTGTTATAAGTGTCAAAATTGTTGTCTGTTATGTTTTATTTTTGTTTTGTATATGTTTTTTATATGTGTTTATGTGTTTCAGCGATGATCCTTTTGTACTGGATTTTATACTGAATAAAATTAGTTAGTTAGTTAGTTATATATAAATCTTCAACTGATTAGACGAAACTCTTGTAATCGTTCCGCGGTGGTTTTTGTTTGTCTGCGATAGTTATATCAACGCCTGAAGAATAGTCAATGGAAAATCGTCAATATAAAATTTTTATAATGTTTATACCATTGTTGTTATCCGAAGAAAACAATGAAGCGTGCATAAAAATTATAATAAATACCATACGTTTTCAGATTAAAATGTATTCGAAGGTACAAATAAAATCATTTGTTGAAGAAAGATAACACTTAACACTTGAATAGCAAGGTACAAGGATTAATTTCCGGTTTCAAAAATGGTTGCAGTTTTTGTTTGTCTGCGATAGTTATATTAACGCCTGAAGAATAGTCAATGGAAAATCGTCAATTACCTTTCGAAACTAGCTATGCAATTTACACATTTGATAACATTAAGTTATCTGCTAGTTGGCTCTCTTATCCAGAAAGCGCCTATTAAAACCTGTGATTCGCGACACATTTTTATCGAATACAAAATACAATTCTAGTTCCAAAAATACAACATAGCACCAGAGATCAACCTATATTTGTTCAAATGAGATATTTTAAATGGGTTTGGCCATGCTATTTGATGTTTACTTCACACCCGAATCGTTTGAATCTTTATTACATGCTCAATATCATGGTTTTGAATAGTTTTTAACAACCTTTTGACGTATTCCTGTGCATGTTATCATAAAACTTATGTCTGATTATGAAAAATATAATAAATTATCATAAGGATAAATTTAGCTTTACCAAGTTGTGAATGGTGTTCAATTTGTGTTACTGCGCAGTCATTTTCCGTTAGTTCAAATTTATTAGATTGATGAAAAGTTGTTATCTCTTAGGTACTTGCTTTTGCAGTAAAACAAACACTTCATGTAAGTACTAAAGATGTTTGTATTTTGTTTGACGCTTTCATACAAAGTTTTTATGTCATTCCCAAGAAACGACCAATGCACCACGAACAAAATAACCGAATCGAAACGCAAAACTATATTTTTCTTTTTGATTCCAAATTTTTAAATGGAATTTTTGTTAACCAAATATATGAACATAAAAGAATTAGAAGATCGAATGTTGAATTGATTATGTTAATTTTAACGTTCAAATCATGTGGTATGCACTGAAATCCAAGTTTTATCCTCACTACAGAATGTGTCACCGTCGTAGACAATGACTGCCTGTAATTAACGCCAAATGATTGTCAGAAAGGTCAATCATTTTTTGGGGCATGTTTTGAGTTCTGGTTTGTATTCGACTTCTATTACAGTGTGTTTTGGCAATTATTCGGTAGAAACTTTATGTCTTTTAATGTGTTTCTGCAATCGTTCCTTGGCATTTCAGTTTTTAAGAAAATGTTATGACATGAATCTGTGTTCTATGGTTTTTTTAATAGAAGTTGAAGTTGTGTCCATAATTATGTGTCGCAAATGACTTGCGTGTTCAAATTCTATTGACGTGGTGGTGTCACTACAAATTGATCTGGTCATTGATGGTCATCAACAAATCCCATCTGCCAGTATTGTCTTTGGAAGGACAGTTAGACGTCAAATGTTCTAGTTACAACATGTTCATGAGATCCAACATTTTTTTAACTGACTTACGTGTGGTTGTGGATTGAAAAAAATGTTACCCGAAGAAAAAAATCAAATATGAGTTTCAAATTTTGTGCGACTTCAATAATCCGTTGTGGTTAATAACCACAGACCAAAAGTAAGAGTAAAAAAAATACCGAACTCCGAGGAGATTGAAAACGAAAAGAGTTTGATTTTGCGAATCAGAAAGAAGTCCTAAAAGTATGGTAAGCACGAATAGTATGAGGACCAATCATGAATTGGTTAAAAAATCAACAAAATGAATGTTGCGTTTCTAATGTCCCCCAGTATATTAATTCTTGCTTTTATGTATGCATTTGAATAAACACAATGTATATAACTCCAAAAATCAATGATCAAAATATTTAACTGAAATACAAATTTAATAAACACTTTTATATTAAGGAGGTTCGCGGGTCTAAATCATTTATATAGGATTTCTCTATATTTTTCTATAAATGAACTTTATCTTATAGTTAATAGAAAAATAAAATAAAAAAGTGGGGTCACTGTTCATTTGCGCTCACAATCTACCTTCGAAAGAAGCATACATTTTTGTAAAGGTGTTTTTTTTCTGTTGAAGTAATAGGAGAAATAAAGTTAATTTCGAAGAAAAAAAAAAGAAATTTATTACAGAAATCGCTCAAATTTTACAATAATTTAGTTTAGGTACAGCTTATATGGAAATTATATTAAAAAATATAGGTCACCGATGAGTTAAAAAAGACATTTCAATTTTAAAGCCAAAAAATGGCATTTTTCCACCAAAGGGAGATAATTTGGAACTTTTTCAATGATGTATACATTTTAAAAGTCATCTGGGGCCAACACGAATTGTTTGTATTGAATGATTTTTGTACCATATAATAAGTAACAACTACAAAAGGTAACAAATAAAATTTGAAATGAAAAATAAATGTTTATTTTTTTTCTGAAATTTTTATACCCTCTAGCCTCCTTAAATAAACATGTCTTCAAATGAATAAAATCAAAATCAAAACTTAAAACAAATGTCAGAGTACAAATTAAAAATTATTTAGATTTATATTTTATGATCTTGAAAACTATCATTTCAAATATAATACTCTCAAACCTCTGTGTCATCTCAAAATTATACTATTAATTAACAGAAGAAAAAAAGATACAGGTATAAATGCAATTTATAAATAAATCAAGAAATAGTCCCTTTTGAATTTGATAGGATTATCGCTATTGTCGTGTGTATACATGTATATAAGTTATCATACATTTAAAGAAAAAAGGATATCAATTTATAATAACAATATTTCGTTGAAGAAAGACAACTCTTGAACAGCGTGCGAAAAAAACCAAATAATTCACCATAAAAACGAAACTTAATTTTGTTAATTTTGATTTGTTTGCAAACAGTTTTTACCTTGAGACTGCGATCGGCAAGAACTCATCACCAGAATAGTTAATTACTGATTTATCACTGTGACATTGTCAGTCGCTGTTGTGTAAATATTAACCTAATCATGAGTTGATAGGACATCCAGCCCTTGACAAGATTTCAATTGAATGCACTATTTAAACTTTATGTATGTACTTCAAACAAATTGCTGAATGGAATTTGCTATGGTAATTCTTTGTTATTTATGACACAATAATTACATTGCATTAAAATTGGTTAATTTTACCTTGGATTTTGAAAATGTTTTATTTTCAACCATTAATGACAGCGTTTTAATAATATAAAATATGTTGGTACTCGAAAAAATAAAAATGAATTGATAACTGTTAAGATAAAATACGATAAAAAAACCATTGTCAAAAAGTAAATCTTCACAAAATATCAGATTTAGAATTCAGTCGAAGCGTATTGTATATTTATCCCTTTATAAAAGTAGTACCCTTTAGTGTATTCTAATTCTATACACATTCATTTCAAATAAATGTTAATTAACGTTGGTTTCTTCAGCAAACCATGCCTTCAAGTTTAAGGAGCGAAAAAACTATGTTTTGCCTTCATGAGCAACGCAGAGTATTGAAACAACAAATAAAAATATTTTTTCAATGGGGACTCATGATCAATTTGCTTTTTATATTCTAAAAAAAGGAACTGCTTTGGGAACTATTCGGAGGAAAAGTATAAGCAAAAACTATAAAATGTAGGTACTTTCAAGTAATGATTGATGCTCAATCAATCAGTGATAGAGAATCTGTCACTAGCTTTCATTCATAAAGAGTTTGTGATGAAAAACACGTACTGATTTAGTTTCCCCAGATACTAGTACATAATTTACCACCAGAGATCCACTAATATTTTAGTCAAATGAGACATTCATAAAGTGGTTTACTATTTGGCACAACTTTTTGGAATTTTGGATCCTCAATGCTCTTCAACTTTGTACTTATTTGGCTTTATAAATATTTTGATATGAGCGTCACTGATGAGTTTTATGTAGACGAAACGCGCGTCTGGCGTACTAAATTATAATCCTGGTACCTTTGATAACTATTTACACCACTGTGTCGATGCCACTGCTGGTGGACGTTTCGTCCCCGAGGGTATCACCAGCCCAGTAGTCAACACTTCGGTGTTGACATGAATATCAATAATGTGGTCATTTTTATAAATTTCCTGTTCACAAAACTTTGAATTTTTCGAAAACTAAGGATTTTCTTACCCCAGGCATAGATTACTGGAATTTTGGATCCTCAATGTTCTTCAACTTTGTACTTATTTGGCTTTATAAATATTTTGATATGAGCGTCACTGATGAGTCTTATGTAGACGAAACGCGCGTCTGGCGTACTAAATTATAATCCTGGTACCTTTGATAACTATTTACTCATGATCTTTGAAAATTCACTTCATAGTACACACATTTTAAAACATTATGATGTATTTTTAACATGTTACCATAACATTAATGTCTAGAGATGAGGAATATTATATATTGTTATAGTGAAATCTTCAACAAAATTAAATTTTTTGCAATTTTTAGTGCTGTGGTGTAAAGTTTTTATTTGTTTGAATTTCGTGCATTGTGGGCTAAATGTACCCGAGTGGGTATTGAATTCGCAGTAAAAATAAATGCAATATTTTGCGGGACACTTTAACAATCATTCTTTATACCAACTAAATCCGCTACTATTGAGACCACAAGAACAAAAAAAAATGAATGAGAAGTAAATGAAGTCAAACAAATATATACAAGTTCGAACTAATTATGGTATTTATACGTAGTCCTGAAAAAAATAAGGTGGAATGAGTGGCTTTCGCCATCTTTGATTGTAAAAAAACAGAGATCTTTTGGTCCAGATTTTCAATCAAATTAGTAAAATCTGATGCGGGAAGGCATATAGATAATTTGAATTTTCATGTAAAAGAACAAATTTATAACATTATAACTTATAAATTTTTACAGGTGTGCATTATTTTTGTTTGATTTTTCATGTTTTTAAGTTGGTATTTTAAGGGGAGGTAACTCTGAAATGGTGCAAATTCTAAAGGATTCTACCTTGCAATTTTTCTATTCTGTAATTTAACTGGATAAAACGTACAGTGCATTTTCAAAAAACGTATTCTATTTTACAAATCTATCATTTAGTTTACGTTCTAATTACATAATGATGTTTTTCCCCTGTGTAATCCCTACAAAATGTGTCATTTTGTCACAACCTGTAGCTTGAAAAAATGCGAGGTGATTGTTTTTAGATCTCAACCCTCCCCTATACCTCTAGCCCTTGGCAAAGAAGAAAAAACAAACGCATAACAGTAAAACTCAGTTTAAGAGAAGTCCGATGTAAGAATAGGAAACAAAAGAAAAAATAAACAAAATGACAATAATACATAAATAACAACAGTCTACTAGCAGTTACATGTATATTCCTGGAGAAAAATGAATATTGAATGAAATGGCATATGTATACATATGATTTTATGATATTTTTGAATGAACTTTTACCGATTTCGAGATTGAAAAGGACAACCCCAAGTCCGCTGGATTTGCAATTTTTTTTTCTATTGATTGCGTTTCTACCGGCATCACATGCCTTAAAGAAGTCCCTAAATAGGCAATCAATCGTCAAAGCAATCTCGGACTATCATTATTTATGCTGTTTGTTGTTATACAATTTAATAAACTATGTGTATTTTTCATCGAGTTGATACCCGTGGTTGAAATAGGCAGGTGTATTTGATTGAAGAAACCGGATCAGGACCAACTACTTTTACAACCACTAAGCAAACATGTCTCAACATGTAAAAAATTAAAACCAAAAATAACATGAGATGAATAAAAAATACAAATTATTTTGAATTCATAGATGGATTCATTTCTCATTTTTGAACACAATTAGTTCAAAGATAATGCTCTTGTTATTTTGTTTTGTTTACAAATTTATACTGTTGTATACAAATGATTAAAAGAAACCTTTGAAATTCGTACAATTTCCCCAAGCTAATGTAAAAGAGTAATTAATATGATTGATCAAATGACATTTTATAAGAAACCATTTTCGTTCTTTATACATAGCCTATTTATATTTATGTTCGTATGATGATTTATAAGAAAAAGTTTCTTAAAGGGAAATTCTTTACACATATATCAATAAAAGGCTTTAAGCCTCGGTCACACCTTACCGGATAGCACGAATAGACGACTAACGGATGAAAATAAAAGTTGTCCGTTGACAAAATTGTTATCCGTTTGGAGTCCGTTGATGTACTGACCAAATAAAACGGACGAGTAACGAATGCAAAACGGACACACACCGAATATGCAACGTACGAGAAACGGAACCGTACCGGACAGAACGGATGTCGAACGTACATCCGACGGACGCATAAGACGGACACCTAACGGAAGCGTACCGGATAAAACGGATGAACAAGATATAGGGAAAAATTAAAGGCGACAATAATAATACATGTAAATCGCATAAAAATACAAAATGTTTCTGTGTAGCTGGTTTTGGTTTGTTCTTCAAAATGCCGCCAAAGGGCAGTGTCTGGCCTGAATAAGAGCTGCTTGATTGTGAAGACGTACCCTTACTCTAAGATTGACTATAAATAATAAGAATTGATTAACCTTAAGAAATTTGACATACCAATAATATTTTCAATTCCATCTGATGAGTTAAGCCTTTTCTGCTGATTTTATAGTTTGTTATACCACTGTCCCAGGTAAGGGGGAGGGTTGGGACCCCGCTAACATGTTTTTACCTGCCACATTATATGTGTATGTGCCTGTCCCAAGTCAGGAGCCTGTAATTCAGTGGTTGTCGTTTGTTGATGTGTTACATAAAACTGAGAATGGAAATGGGGAATGTTTCAAAGAGACAACAACCCGACCATAGAACAGACAACAGCAGAAAGTCACCAATAGGTCTTCAATGCAACGAGAATTCCCGCACCCGGAGGCGTCCTTCAGCTAGCCCCTAAATAAATATATATACTAGTTCAGTGATAATGAACGCCATACTAAACTCCAAATTATTCACAAGAAACTAAAATTAAAAATAATACAAGACTAACAAAGGTTCTAAAAATGCTCGCACGGTCAACGCTTTTACAACCCTATGAAGTTACAAAAAGAAGCATTCAATACTTATAATTACATATTTTAGCTATGATCATGAAAACACGAATTTTATAATTGGTTTTTTTAATTCACCTGTGCGCTTTTTATTGAGTCATGTAATTGCTTAAGGAATAACACGTGATGTGCAGTTAGCCAATTAGAATAAAGTATCTTTGGTGGTGGAATCTGTTTCTCTAATGATGTTCAAACAATACCGAGCAAACTTATTGCTTCTTTGCGACTGATCTGCAAAAAGATTGGTTCTTTCTATGTTACGTCATCAGGCATGGTCGCCTTTTTCATGCCGTCACAATAGGAAATTCAGAGGAAAACAAGAATATTCGACGTCATAATCGGATTTTAACCAATGAAGAACTGAACCACACATTGATTAATTTTATTTAGACAATGGGTACAGAAAAGGATGCATTGACGATGAGTAAACAATTTTCCAATAGAAAATCTGTGCAAAATTTCTATTTAAAAATATGTTTAAGCATGTTGTTTACTAATAACAAATATTTAAATAAAAAAAACGAAAAAACATTCTTGAGTATATTTTGATTCCATACACATTCATCTTAAATAAAATGTGCATTCACTTTGGTGTCTTCACAAATCATTCCTTAAAATTAAAGGATTGGAAAACTTCCCTGGTTTGCTCTCGATCGCAACACAAAGTTGTTGAGCGACAAATACTTTTTATCATTTCAATCTAAGATAGTAACACACAATTTACAACCAGAAATCCGCCTATATTTAGTCAAATGATACATTTAAAAAGATATACAGCCATGATCTATGACATTCACTTCACACTAGAATCTGTTTAGAAAAGTCTGTCAACCGTTGTTCAATTCATAGTAGTACAGTTATGTATAGTCTCAGAGTTTTTAACAACATTCTGACGTATTTCAGAATATTTGCATTTAATGTTTGGTATGGAGAATTCTGTTTTTCTAAAGTTTGCATTTTATACAATTTTTAGTACTATGCAGTAACAACTGTATCTGTTCAATTTTCGTGCTTACACAGATGATTGCACTCTTGTTGGTATTAATTTCGCAGTAAAAAAAACCCACTGCACTTAAGGAATGACTGTAATATTTTTCTGTCTTTGAAGAAATAACATCAAAAATGGGATGCACAACATTTTTTAGGTTATTTCGAATAGAGAGAAAAATATTACAATCATTCCTTTTAATTTGATTCTAAATTCCATTCCGGAGTAAATCTTGCAAACATTTTGCTCATCACGGTTACAGTCATGACAAAACCATGTCTATGAGCTGATAGACAAAACACCGCAAGCCAATCAGACGACGCTTTACATCCAAAATTAAAATTATTTAGGACATTAGTACGTTGTAGAACACTTTAAACAATCGTTCTCTAAACCAACTTAATCCACGACAATTGAAACCCGAACACGGAATGATGAAACATAATTTTATGGATTCAAACAACCATTTGCGTGTTTGGACTAATTATGGTATTTATTCGTTGTCCTTCAAACATTAAACCTTGAAATAGGAATTGAGTTCACTGATAATTAAATATTTAAAATTCTTGACTTCTTTATTTTCAATTATTTATTACTGTCCTTTATGTTGAAAAGAAAATCAATGTAAATTATGTATTGAAAAATTAAAACCGATTCAATTATGGCATAGGCAAACAAATATTAAATTTTGCTTTTTATCTACATATCATGTTGTTTCTGGTGAAGAGTTGTCTCATTGACAAGCATATCATATCTTCTTAATTTTCATAATTATCAAAGTAGAGTATAGGCAATAAGCTTTAAAATATAGGTATTTTAAAATAATGATCGATGAAAATTAAGGACTTTTGGACTAGATTTGATTGATCATACGCTGGAGAGTTTATGGTAAACAAATTATCCTACTTTATACAGTTTTTCAGTTTCAATCCTAGATAAAAAGTAAAATAAAAAAAATACTGAAATCCGAGGAAAATTCAAAACGGAAAGTCTCTAATCAAATAGCAAAAATCAAAAGATAAAATACATCAAACAAATTGACAAAACTGTCACATTCCTGACTTGGTACAGGCATTTATTTATGAAGATACTTACCCACAATTCAGCATTAGAGATCCATTTATATTTGATCAAATGAGACATTTTGAAAGGGGAAGGGATTTTGTTAAAAAGTCTTTCAATCTTTATCAAGTTCACAGTATAAAAGAAAAACAAAGGACTATTCTGTCTATAATGGGTGTATTTAATTGGTAATAACATAGGTGAACTTCTACTGATATGGTTTATGCGTTATATAGATTATTACGACAAGAAAAAACCCTTATCACATGTAACCGACATCTTTCAACCCAAAACTTTTGACATGCTGCTACTACCATTTTCAATTTATTGAATGTCAAAGTGTTCACTTTATTGACTATATTGTAATAATATTGTTTTGTAAAACTCTAAAACATGTTGATACATGCTGTCCTAAATTAACCCATATTGTCGACATACTTGTATGGCCCAGCTCGTACTAGACTGTTTGTGTGTATACTCATACGGTCCGACCATACGAGTATAAGTATACAATTAGCACCGTATGCGTACGACACAAATACTCATATTATCTGTTACATATCTTGTATAAATATGTGATACATGTAGTAACATTTAAGGTTCTGAACTTTAGATTCCTGAATATATGCCCAGTTTTAAATAAAATATCTTATGGAAATTATGATATTATATATATATATATGTCGTGTACAAGTTGCGATTTTGTACAGGTTATAACATGTACAAAAATATTGTACATGTTATAATTTGTATAATGCGAAAATACAAGTTATAACATGTACAAAAGTACCTCGTACATGTTATAACCTGTACAAAATATTGCTTAAAAATGGTTTTAACTTGTACAAAATCGGAAAATAAGGATATGTTTCTATTATCACAACAGATGTTATTGACCTCAATAATATTTTCATAACTTTTTTTTTATTCCTTCATGTTAGTGTGTTTTGTCCTTTTTTGATACAGTTAATGTCCAGGGGTCGGTATTACGAAGCATTCCTAAGACTTGTCAAAAGATATATCTTAGGACATGTCTTATGATCCTCTTATGACTATCTTTGGACATATCTTTATTTGATGAATTATAATTGTGAGTGTCCACTTTGAAGGTAAAAGTAAAATAATTTTATTCTAGTTGACACTAAAAGACATAAGAGGATAGCCAGGACTGATGTGTCTACAAATAAAATTGGGAAAGGAAATGGGGTATGCGTCTAAAAGACAACAACCAGCCCATGGAGCAGACAACATCCAAAGGACACAAATACATGCTTTCAAAGTAGAGGATGTATATTTTAAACATCAAAATGACATTCGCCTCATGCAATGATCTTATAGTTTATAAAAAAAAATTGAGTTATAAATTTACATATGTTGAAGAGTAGATCTAAAGATATTGATAATGAAGCGTGGTCCAATGAAAACTATTTCAGCTCTCTCTTGCTTTTACAGAGTAAGCATATAGACATTTTTTAGTCTTTAGTTAGATATAGGAAGGTGTGATTGTTTTAGTCTATAAACCGAGAGGGAGGAGTAATACCTAAAATAATTAGGCATCGTTCTTTAAATTTTTGGAAGAATTTAGTTTCTAGTATCTAATGTAATTGTCATTGAGGAAATGCAAGCTTTTAGTAAATAGTGTAACACTTATTTAAGCCATGATGGACTATATAAAACATACAATTACATGAAAACTAATTTTGCCAACATAAGTCATGAAATATATATTTCTGAAACTTTGTGATGATTGTCCTCTACAGAAAAAGACACGTTCTGGCCTATTATTGTTGTTCTTTATGCATTGGTGAATTTAAAAGTATATTTTACTTCATTAAGATTTATCTTAAATTTTGTACAAGTTAAAACCATTTTTAAGCAATATTTTGTACAGGTTATAAGATGTATGAGGTACTTTTGTACATGTTATAACTTGTATTTTTACATTATACAAGTTATAACATGTACAATATTTTTGTACATGTTATAACCTGTACAAAATTGCAACTTGTACACGACATATATATATATATGTATATACATTTGTTTCTCCTATAATTTTTTTTTAATTTTCTGACATAATTAATTCTGTGACTGCATCTTACATTAATTTGAAAATCCTTTACGATAGATAATTTAGCTGATCTGTGAACATTCAATCTTTATGTCTTAATTATCATGTACTGTGTTACGTTAGATTAAATCTGACGAGGAAAGGTAACACCCAGCCAACGAAAGCTTTATTTCTGTAGACCCTAGGTGGTCGAGTGGTCTTGCACGTCGGGCATAGTGCTAGGCGATTTCGTGCCACGATATCTCAGAAGCATGAGTTCGAATCCCGGCCAGGAAAGAACAAAAAAAAAAATTGCGAAAGATCTAACATTGATGAGCTGTTATTTATATCGATTATATATACAAAATGTGTTTTCAGCCTTGTATCATCATCACTGGTGATCCGATGGATGAAATATGTCGTAGAGTTGTCGCTGGTTCAGACTTACCTATAATATCATTACTTCCGTGACTGCATTCTACATTAATTTGTAAGATCCTTCACGATAGATAATTTAGATGATCTGTAAACATTCCATCTACATGCCTTATATATCATGTCCTGTGTTACGACGCTAGATAAAAACTGACAGGAAAGGTAACACCCGGTCAACGAAAACTTTAGTTTTGTAGCTCCTCGGTGTTCGAGTGGTGTAGCGCTTCGGGCATAGTGCAATGCGATTTGGGGTCACGATATCCCAGAAGCATGATTTCGAATCCCCGCTAGAGAAGAACAAAAAATTGCTTCCGCGAATTTATCAATCTAACATTGTTGGGTTGGTATCTTCACTCAGTGTCGGTCACTATCTTGTCACTGTCTGATCTTTAACAGATCATATTCGATTGAATAGGGACGCTGTCGGGACATGTTCGGTCGTTTTTAACCATGCTAATTGGACAAGAATCGGATTGAAAATTGGAATAACATTTCAATTAAAGTTTGATTCATAGGATCTTCATCAGACAAATTTTAATCGGGAAAGGTCCTGTCAAGGCGAGCTGTAAAAATCGTGATTGTGTGACCCCAGGTTAGCGTCATTATAACGAACATTGCTTTATTACATA
The DNA here is from genome assembly GCF_963676685.1 of Mytilus edulis. NCBI lineage: Eukaryota > Metazoa > Mollusca > Bivalvia > Mytilida > Mytilidae > Mytilus > Mytilus edulis. Next base: position 98,178,152 of record NC_092345.1, on the reverse strand, counting down.
GTCTTTAAATATTTAGCAGTATTAAAATGTTAGAGGCTCGTTTATGATAAAACATGAGTATATGGTACGTGTCTAATTTAAAGTTGCGCTATTCGCACACCGCACAAAAAAAATAATGATTGAAATTTTTGTTATAAAGAATTTTTACACTAGTAAATAATACTTGAAATTCATAAATGATCGCGTGCATTTATCATTTTTATTTTTCAAGAATGGACAAAAGTCCGAGTTTCATCATTGTGATTTTGAAACAAAAGGTGCATACAGGTCTATATTTCAGTTATCCGAATGTGAGTTCATGCTATTGCGATACTCATTCAGCCGCATTATTCACATTTATATATATAAAAAATAGCAATAATTTGCAGTATTCACTAAACCATTCAAGTATGCGGACAAATATCAGGTTTGTTTAAGCATTGCTGATGGTAAAATAATAACTTGCATACAAACTATGCAGATATAAGGTAAGAACTTTATTGCAAAAAGTATCTCGTAAAAATAAGTATTTCATAAAGTAAATACATTATACAGATACTTGTACTTAAGTACGAATAGCAACACTACAAGGTTAATGTAATAAAATACCGTAACGACAGAATAAATAAAGGCCGAGACAAACCGTTATAAAATATAAAGAAATATTGAACTCCCACGAATATTCATGTGCAAAGTCCGTAGTCAAATGGCAAATCAAAAACTCGAACACATCAACTGAAGGAATAAAAACGATCACATTCCTAACTTGGTACATACTTTTTGTTTTTGTAGAAAATGATGGATAAAACATGATTTTATCGCTAGCTAAACTTCTTATTTGTATGACAGTCGCATAAAATTCCATTATATTGTCGACGATGTGTAAACAAAACAAACAGACATAATAGGTAAACATGTCCAAAAGTGGGGAACAGCAGTCCAAATTGTGTTAAAATCTAAATCAATATAAGTCAAACAAACAGGTTAACAAATAGAAAAAAATGGCATATATACAAAGCACCTTAGCAAATACCAAAGACAAGAATATAAAACTTTACCATAGCACAATAATACAAAGAGAAGTACTGAGTCACGCCCAATGAATATGTCGCCAAAAATTGACTAAACAGTAAAAGTAATAATTTACAAAGACAAAGGAAAGAATACTATACCACGCTATTAAGATGATAAACAACATCAGTACCTAGACTCTATACTTCAAGACCACCGTGTATTATATGTGAAGTTCATACGGAATATTTAACAACAAGATCTTGGTATATCCCTATGAACATTTTAGAAAAAAGACGAAACTTTCTTTGCCATGCCCCTGGTTTATCGACTTTCTGCTCAGACACTGAGTAGCAGCTTCAAGCTATTGCATACCGAATGAGTCGTAAAATGTATATCCCATATGCAGGTGATGTTGGTATATTGCTACTAAGGTAAAAACAATATACCTTGAACTGTATAGCTACACTGTATAATGACTGTATATTAAAATACCTTAACAACTAGATGCATAAGACAGCGGTAAACAATAAATAAAGTTGTAGTCTAGGTTTCAGACTATGGTATATAATGTGACTTTCCAGGCTAAGGGTTTATTGAACCCTTAGCGGAGAATGATGTTACATATTTCATAAATATTTGAGATTGTTTAAATGCGCAGTTAGTTGGTTTATATACAGGCATGTCACAAATTTTAGTTTTAACAATTATTATATTTAATTTTCATTTCGAAACAAATTTTACAAAATTGATTACTCTAATCAAACTAAGTTATAAAATTCACAACTGCCATATTTGAGTGGGTCTAACTTTAAATTAAAAAAAACCAAATAATTTTCATTAGACTCTTGCCAGATGCAATAATTATCACAAACTCTTTAGAATTAACATACTTTCAAAATGTCTATTTTACCTGCCGTTTGGTGTGATATAGTCCACAAGTTGCCGTTTTGCTGCTAATAAGCTCGCTGTGTGCTCAAGAAGTAAGTTATTTTTTTCCGACCTTCTTAGTATTTTAAGGGGTTTACCATACCTGAACTGTCGTTCAAGCTATGTGTGAAGGTGAAACGTATACTGTGAAAGATTTGTTTACACTCATTGCGACGATTGGTTTTTTTAAAATTTTTTATTACCCTACAAAATTTCTAGAAAATCAAATCGAATAGTTTATCTCTTTAAGTTTAAACCCCAAGATAAATGAATTCATTTTCCTACATTTCAAACATTTAAAAGATATTATTTTTCTTAGTAAAGTAAACTTGACACCATAAGTTTAAAATGTAATTTATTTGTATTTTTGAAAATTTTAATAATTTCTTTGTTAATTAGCGAGTTTATCAGTGCACAAAATTTTAAAGGATAGTATCATGACGTTTCCTCACAACTATGAATAAAGAATATATTTTAATTGTTACTTGTGTGTTCTAAAAGTATAAAAAGATATTTTAGTAAAGTAACAACAAAGCCGAACTTCGGAGATAATTCCAAACTGAAAGTGTCTATAAGCAAATGGCAAAATGAAAAACTCAAACACATCAAAGAAAACTTAGTTTTAAACATAATTTCAAGTGGTCTCCTGTGCCAGTAAGAAAATTTGATAAACTACTAAAAAAAATATACCACGTTTTTCATAACATCCGAAATAATTCTCTTTAAACGTGGAAATGGTGATTTCTGCTACACGGCAATATCGACTATTTCATTTCAACACCAGAAACAAATGTTGTAATATGTAAATGCAAATTTGTTTACATTACTTAACCTGCATTTAATTCATAAAATATGTTTACACTTATACAATATTAGCAGATTAGGATAGGTTTTTTTTTTGTGTTTTTCTTTTACAGTACACATACTTTGATTTCTCATTTGTCAGGATTATTACATTTTTTATTCAATCGTTTGATATATTTGAGCTTTTCTGCGATCTTACTACGGACTTTTTGTTTTGAATTGTCGTCGTTGAAGTTCGGTATTTTTGTTATTCTACTTTTTAGTACACTACAAGCTAATTCTCAAATTTATGCTACACGGTACACGCTTATATAATCTATAATCCGGTTCAGACACGAATAGTGTATATAATTTTCTTATTTTGAACAGAACGGAAGAAAGGACGGAGGCACAGATCAGTAAATATATTATCTCTTTGCTATGATAAGTTGATAAAAAAAAAAACCAAATAAAACTGAATTTAACACCCTACTCAAAACTTTTACCTAGTATTCGGTGTAAGAAATAAAATAAGAGATATAACGTTGAATCATGCATACGATTGTACGTTTTCTTTATTATACTAGAAACCATTTATCATTATAATTATAGACTAGACAAAAAAAAAACTGATTCAGAAAGTGTAATTTTTTTTCTTGTAGATGCGTCCTCATAAATTACAACATTTTCTGTCCGGCGTGTTTAAAACTGTTGTTCAATCATAAAACTTTTAAATCAAGAATAAGAATAGTTATGATCTCGCTTCAGACTCCAATATCTATTATTTGAAACTTGAGTAGCTTTACGAATTCGTCGTTTGAGGGATAAATATATAGGCCAAGTGATTTGATTACCGATAACTGAATGTAATGCTCACTTTAAAGGTTGTTGTTTGAGACATCAAACGGCCTTTACCTGCATAAATATTATAGTTATATTGATTCATCACTGGGACAAAGTCACTTGTTTTAAAATATTACCTTAATCGTGAGTCGATATGACATCCAGGTCTTGACAATATTTGAATTGAATACACTTTTTTATCTAACATTATGTAATTCAAACAAATTGCTATTCATGACACATTAATGACATTGCATCATAATAGGTAAAACTTCACCTTGGATTATTAAAATGTTTTATATGCAATCATTTATAACAGCGTTTGATAATGTAATATATGTTGAAACTCGAAAAATAGAAAAATAGTTTATAACTGTTAAGAATAATCTATTGTCAAATAGTAAAATTTGGGCAAAAGGTTGAATTAAAAATTAAGTCGAAATGTGTTGTTAATTTGTAGGTCATATACACGGAGTTCACTTTGGAGTACATCCTAATTCTATGCACATGCATTTCAAATAAAATGTTCATAAACTTTGGTGCCTGTAAATTAAAAGAGAGAAAAACAATTTGTGTTTGCCTTCCGACACAACTCATGAGTTATGAAGCAACAAATAAGATTATATTTTCAATGTGGAATCCTTATCAATTTGTCATATATTCTAAAGTATGGAACTGATATCAAAGGAAAAGTATAAACAATAACTATTAAATGTAGGTACTTAATGATTGATGCTAAAAAGATCAGTTATAAAGATTTGTTTTACTACTTTTCATTAATAATTCGATAAAGAGTTTTTACTGATTTTGGTTTTTCAGTTTCAATTTTAGATACTAACACACAATTCACCACCCAAGATCGCCCTATATTTCATAAAAGCATAAAAAGGTAGTCCCATGATCTTTGAAAATCACTTCACAATACAAACATTTTAAAACAGTATAATGTATTATTTACTTAATGTTTGGAAATGTTGAATGTTATGTATTTATCGGTAAATTTACAACCACATTTAAATTTTATGCATTTTTAGCGCTGTGGAGTAAAGATTTTATTGGTTCGAATGTCGTACATTGTGGGATAATGGTACCTTATTTGGTATACATTTTGTAGTTAAAACATTGCAGTTAGGGATATGCGAATGTTGTTGAACACTTGTATCACTCATTCTTTATAGCAACTAAATCCATGATAATTGAGACCCAACTAACAAAATAATAAATCTTAAGTAAATGGATTCAAACCGTTTTTGGCCCCTCTATTTTCTCATTTTCTAATTTTGCTTTAAAAAGCTCCTTATCACACTTAAATATTCTCTTAAGTTTGAAGTTTGTTTGGATGGACTTCAAAACTATTAGTTTCAGAAAATGGGTGAGGTTAGGGGGTAAAAGGGCACCAAAAACGTCAAAAGAAGGAAAAATAACGATTTTGGCCATTGTTTCTTAAAATTTAAAAACGTGCGCCTACGTGACCCAGAAAAAATTTATGACGATTTAAACAATTAAAACAGTTCTCATGACATTGGAATAAAAAAAATCCTGGGTCATGATGGCGCAGGCACCAAAAAAATAACAATTTGTTGTAAAATCAACTGCAAAATGAATAATAATTAAAATATTGGAACAATAACAGAAAGTTAACTCCTAACCTCCCCAGTTGCAAAAATTTGTGGTTTTGAAGTTAATCCAAACAAACTTCAAACATTAAGGAATGCTTTAACATAATAAGTAGCTTCCAAAAACAGAATTTGAAAAATGAGAAAATAGGGAGGTCAAAAGCAGGCATTATCGTACCTTGGCCTTTGTCGAATATATAAGATTCGAACTAATTATGGTATTTATTCGTATTCCTTTAAACATTAAACTTGGGAAAAAGTATAGATTTCACTTTTAATTAAATTTTAAATTCTTAATTTCTTTATTTTCAAATATGAATTACTGACATTATGTTTGACACAAACACAATGCATTTAAAAGAAAGTCAATGGGCATTATGTATTGAAAAATTGTAATCGCTACCTTTTTGCTATTGACATACTTAGATTAAATTTGTTTAGCTGCTTTAACAGTTCACGTGATATCTCCGTTCAAAAGGAATAAAATTGAGAATGGAAATGGGGAATGTGCCAAAGAGACAACAACCCGACCAGAAAAAAAAAACCATGTATGTGCTTTTATAACTGATTTTGTACATGTATGTTTGTATAGAAATTTATAATTAAAATAAAGGAAAAGCTAGGTGCTACATTTCTTAATATTCCATTCAAATATTTGATTCGAAAAAAACCACCAACCAATAAGGTTGTTATTATCATTTACAGAATGACATATTCAAGAAACGATGGTTG